>NW_008662660.1:102574-147098 GCF_000695815.1 Acanthisitta chloris
AGCTAAAATTGACAAGATGAGGACTAAGGCAGCAAGGCCAAATGACATTCAAGGCTGAGCTGCACTGGCAGCTCTAGGGAATGACAAGCACTGTTTAGGTCTGGCAAGAGCATAAGGAGTAGGAGTTCGGGTTAGCTCAACCAAAAATCATCAGAGGTAGGATAAGAAGCTCTGGTTTGCACACCCTATCAGCTCAGAAAGAAAAGAGGAAGAAAGATGAGGACTAAGGCAGCAAGGCCAAATGACATTCAAGGCTGAGCTGCACTGGCAGCTCTAGGGAATGACAAGCACTGTTTAGGTCTGGCAAGAGCATAAGGAGTAGGAGTTCGGGTTAGCTCAACCAAAAATCATCAGAGGTAGGATAAGAAGCTCTGGTTTGCACACCCTATCAGCTCAGAAAGAAAAGAGGAAGAAAGCACTCTGATCTTCCCAAGAATATAGTAAATCAATGTATTATGAAATGCATTTCAGTCACCTCAACATTCTCCTCATGATTTATTTAAAGCACTGGACCCAGGTGTGTCTCATTTCTTTCTTAACATTCCAATCCTCTGTAAGTGTATATGGCAACAAGGACCAGAGTGAATGTGCTGTCACCCAACTGCTTGCTTGAGGTTATAGTCCTTTAAAAAAATGTGCTCTGACATTTTTACTTTTCCATGTTATAGAGCTCCTATCCAAAAGGCAAGTCGTAAGAGAAGAAAAAAAACTTACTTAAAACAGAATTTTCTGTTTTGAAAACAGTCCTCCTCTTTCCCAGTCTCATTGTTCCACCCATATCTCCATGATTGTGCTCTGGCATGTTAATAACCTGTAGAGAAAAGTTGTTTAGACACTGTTTCATCCAACAAATAAATTAAAAAACTCAACAACTGCATAAGAGGTTGCACAGACTTATAAACGGCAACTTTATATATTTTTCCTCCAAGCATTCCCAATTATTTATCTTTGGTTTTTCTAATGATTTGTTCTTCAGTATTGGCACTCTAATAGACTGAGAATATTAACTAATTGGCAACAAAGGTTTTTCATTTAATGTTAAGATCAACAAAAGCACTTTCTTTCAAAAAATATACCAAAATGTTAGCAATAGGATAACTCTGCCCAAAGCTATTCTTTGCGCTATGAGAGTACATAGATTTTTAAAAACTCAAATTCATTGAACAAATAAAAATCCACCAAGTGATAAAGACACCATCTCTGAAAAAAAAAGTCCCTGAACCACACAGTCTTAGAGGCTGAAACATTATCTTGGGTAAATAATCCTCAGCCATTTCTTATATTGTTCTTTATACACAATGTTCTTTCTTATGCTAAGAGGCAGAAACAGCTGTCTTATCAAGTGAGACCACCATCTCTTTTTTGGGAAGTGGGAAGAGGAGCAGGGCACACAGCAGCAGAGTGAAAAGAAAAGAGAACACTTGTAACAAGATGATAATCTAATGTTGTAAAAGCAGAGTATGAAAAGAGGTGACTCCAATACGTGTGTGCTATTTCACATTATATAGGTAAGTAATTTATCACAGGGAAATGCAAAAACATTCTCACAATTCACCTCTACTAAAAGGTTCTTCAGGCTGCTGAAGAATCCACAAAACACTGGGTTGCCTTGTATGAAGAATACACTATTTAATATAACATTTAAAAAAGAGAATATACACTACTGGCTTGGAGGAGTAAAGCAATTGGGTCAAATGGCTGTGACATGGGTCAAGTGAAACCCAGGATGGTGGGATACATCACAGCTTAGTGGAAAGAGGGAACTTAGTTTTAAAAAATCCTGCAGAGTCTCACAATCAAGTTTAGAGGAAGACTGTCTCAGAGAGGTAAAACAGTTCAAACTGTACAAACGTGAGCCAAAGCTATGAACTACTCACTTGTATTCGCATTTACACAGTCAGTGAAGAATGTAATTGACAAAGGTTCTAAAAATACAAATATTCACATATATGGGTAATCTGGAATTGGATTTTTATTAACCTTAATTTGCCCTCTGGGAGTAATGAAAATAATTTCTGATGATACACTTCATAAAGTGAAGTTATTCAATTTAGGAGGGATGGTGGAAAGTGCTTAGCCTCTGGCCTTGTGCCAATGCATTTCAGCTGTGTAATTATCTCTGTATAACCTTATACCTTCAAAATGCTATTTATAAGCTATATACTCATTATAAAATGTCATGAGCAGTTGTGATCAAACCAGTGGGACATTACAAATCCTCTAATTACCTCTCAAATCACAAAGGTGAGGACTATGCAGCACATTCAGCTAAAGAAAACAAACCACAAACTCAAAAATTTAAAAGCATTCATTGAATCCTTATTACATTAAAAAATATGAGCTTGTCTGATTTTACTTGAGACATTGGAACAGGTTGCCCAGGGCAGTGGTGGCTGCCCAAACCCTGGCAGTGATCAAGGCCAAGCTGGATGAGACCTTGAGCAGCCTGATCTAGTGAGGAGGTGACCCTGCCCATGGCAGGGGAGGGGTGTGACTAGATGATCTGTAAGGTCCATTCCAACCCTTAAATTCTATGAATTCTATGATACTTTATTTCCTTCCACTTACTTTCAGTTTTTCTCCTGAAGTAGTGGCCACAAAAAAATCACAGGACATCAAAAGCAGTTAAAATGTATGCAGCATACTGTGTGTATATGTCAAACACTCTGACCCTCTGAAATCAAGCACATGTTTTCCTTGAGGTGGTATTTACTTACCTACCCTCATATTAGAGATAGCTTTAAAGTTGTGCTCCCCACTCTTGGTAAAAGGGAGACATGTAAAAAGCTGCTATGGAGTACTTCAAGTATATACTGCTCTTCCAATAACAAATTTTTCACTTTAATGGCTTTTTTGCAAATATTTGCAGTTGCAAAAAAAAAAAAAAAGAGGGTTGGGGTTTGTTGTTAGTTTAGGTTTTCTTAAGTTTGGAGGCTAAAGGCAAGTTTCAACATTCCTTCATTCTCAAAAGTGTATCAAGCACCTAAACACTGTCCTCTACCCTCAATTTTACATTTTTCTCCCTAAAAATTTAGGGCAGAATGTTTTGGTCTAATTTTACTAAATGCATTGTGGCAATACCAAGGTGTTTGGGCTTCCCCCTGCCCTCCCCTCAGGAAAATAAAATATATTTCACTATTTTCACCTTTCAGTATTTGCTGTAGTAAGCTATTCTATCAGAACACTTCAAGTGTAATGCCATAAACAGAAGGATACAGATGATACAGTGAGTGGGATGGTAACTTCTTGAAGGAGATTGCTCAGCTCTTTCAACTCCTTAGTTAAAACATGGGCTCCAAATGAAGTGGACCTGTCTAAGCAGATTTCACTAATTTACTGTACTCAAATGCATACTCCAGGAAGACTCAGGAACATCAGTTAGCAAACATATGGCCTCCTGTTCATTAAATGGGGCCTAGTAGTTTAAAGAGGTTATGGCCATACTCTCAGCTCTTCCTTATTTCAGTGGGAAAAAACAAAGACTGGATTCATATGAGTCCCACTAAAGCTCTAGATAACAGCCTGGAATGAAGCCAGGCTGTGAGAGCACAGCTGCATCTGCTCTGCTGAGGGCTTCTGTCACCCTTTGGGTCAGAACCCAACATGGGGGTGCAAGCCCTGGAAAAATTCCACTGGAGAAATGGACTTGCAGGGGAGATTTGGGTGAATTTCAACATAAATTCTGTGGGTGTGTGTCAGCTCTCCATCTTCCCCAAGAAACAGAGAAGGCTTGCAATAGTAACTTTTGCAGTCATGTGAGCAGAGGAGCCACTTATGAAGTAGTACCTCGGAGCTACTCTGACTCTGGACCTCCCTTTTGGATATGCTCTGTGGCTCAGATGAACTTCAGCAACTATCACAGCACAGCCCTCAAAGTTTATGTATTACATCAGTTTCTCCGCAACAAAGTCTGTGCAAGAAGCTTTTGAAACCTAGGTGGCACTGCAGCCCAAAGACAGTAATGATAACAAGAAAGGCAACTCATATTAATTCAAAAAATTTCCATATTTTACAGAATTGACTTGATCATAAAAAGATGAACTTCCAAGTGGTGGTCACTTTGAACAACTGTGCAACTGAACAGATTCTTCAGAGTTTACAATTCCTGACACAGAATAAATCAGCTCTTACTATGCATCATTTCTTTAAAGGGCAGAGAATAGCACAGAACAACACGCATTGCAAGCAACAAAAAGTATCAGTAGGAAGGATGCAAGAAGAAATAAGGCATCAATTAGGTCTTCCTTACCCAGATCTCTAAAAACTGACAACACTACAGGGATTTTACAGAGATCGTGTATTATAACCAGACAGCCAACATGAAATAAATAATGATCACTATAACATAACACAAAGCACATTCTAGATATAAACCAGTCTGATCAGTGTTAAGTCATGCTACTGATGAATAATGACTTTAACTAGCCATGAACAACAATCTTCTTTCAGAAATCTACTGCTTGGATTGTTTCATTGTTGTTAGAAAACACATAAAAGCTAATGAGAAAAACTTTCAAGCCCATACTCAACACAGAGCAACCAAGGCGCTCAAAGCCCCACACCTATCATTTCAGTAATCACCCCAGGACCATTATACTTTGTCTTTGTTTTGCCTCATGTCCTACAATCCCATTTTGAGAAATACACCTACCCTGGTTACCCTGGCAAGGGAAAGGTGGGAGTAGGGGGTATCTGTTTGGGTTTTGTTTGCAGGCTTGGTTTTTGGGGCGTTGGGGCAGAGGGGAGCATTACTTGATTTGAACAACTCATTGGTAAGACAGTTTTGGAAGCATGTTTTAACAGGGGTTTTTTTTGTCTTTTTACTCTGCCCTTGACTGGTGAGCAAGAGATTTGTCACTGCTGAAATGAACTGCTGTATGTGTAAGTGCTGATCAAAGCATCAGGAGATGTCGTGACCCTAAAGATTAATTGAACACTGAAAAGAGGCTCTAAGACAGCACACAAGAGATGTGCAGAGGGAAAGTTGACAGGAGCAGGGAATACAGTGACAGGTACTGATGAATATTAATCCCTGTCGAACACAGCTATGAAAAAACCCCAGCAACACAAACTGACAAGGACTCAACCCAAACTTAAGGAACTCATGCTTTTATTGACTCTTCCATCACTTCTCTGCAGATTAGTCAGTACCTGCTAGATTCAATCTGATCAATCAATCACAAGTTCATCAATAAACAAACCCAGATGCCTACAAATAACATGTTTATACTAACATTTTAGAAACAATAGTACAAACATTCTAAAAAAAAGTTGACAGATGCAGCACTACGAGTGGTACTGACAGCTTCCAACTTGGCAAGTAAACAAAAAAACTCACACTTTCCCTGTTCATTCAAAACCAAGGTTCGAACATTTCCAGATACTGAGAGAAGGTGCAAGGATCACACCTGCCTGAATCCCATGCTCCCTTTCCCCCAAAGTTATCCTAGTTCCAAGCAAACTCCATCATGGCCCACATTTCTAAAGCACTCTAAGACTGAACTAGTTGCCACAAAAACTCCTGAAGGTTTCAGACTACTCGGTGCTCCACCACTCTGAAGTAATGTTTGTTTTTAAAAAGATGACCATCATCATGTATAAGATTAAAGCAGAAATCATCAACAGCTGACTCATGCACTTACATATTGATACGTGTAACCAGCTTGCAAAGCCCTGTCCTCTACTCTCTTCACTAAACTACAGCACAGTATCCAAACATTCCAACAAGTACCAGCTTAAATTTCTTAAACTCTTAAAATCCACTAGACTACTATCAACAATTTTCAGTTTGGGTGATCCTCTTTCCCACAGATTTGTTGTTTTCTCTTTTAGAACTAAGTAACTGCCTTAAAGCATTTATTGAATGAAAGTCTAAAAGCTCTCTAAAAGGATTCTGCCTGAATAAGCAGAAATTATGCTACAGAATATTTTGTAACATTTTCTCCAGAAAAAGTCATAAAGGATGTGACTTCTTCTCAAACAGTGTTTACTCATTCATAAGCATAGTGCAGTGAACTGAGGAAGTTAATGGAGATGTTGATATTCAAAGCCCATATAGATATTGCTTAACGGCATTTTAAGAACTCATTCTAGTTATTCCAAACACACATCCCAGAGTCAGCTTAAAGACCTAATCAAGCAGAAAGTTTCAGACTGTTTGTGTTAGCCAAAGGAACAGGGTCAGACAGTGCTGGCTCTAGAAATACACTGGAGTGCCAGTCACACCATGCCACGGGCAAGATTTACCACAGACTTCAGTAACTAAAAAGAAAATGTAAGAGTGTTCTCAGGCTTTGGACTGGTCCAGCTCACATTATAATTAATGACCAAATACTCACTAATTTAATTTCAGAAAGATCAGCACATCTGCAGCTAGGAGAAATCCTCCTTTCTACCACATACATCTTTCAAAAAAACAGAACTCTGTCACTGCCTTTGAAGGGGACTTCTCCAATTGAAATTCATAGTAGGTGAAATTTTGCCCCTACCAAATGCACTTAAACCCACATCAGGTATATCAGAAGGAGAAAGGAGTGAAGCAAGTATGTGTCTCTGACCATCCTAAAGCAGAGGAAAGAACCTAAAGAATGAGATCGAGCCTGGTGCTTTCTTCATCAAACAGGCCAGAGACAGAGGTCAGACAGGGCTAATCAAACACACACAGCCTGAGACTGTTTAAACAGTAGTACACTTAATGGTCCCTGACTCGGAGAATGATTATATCCTACAGGCAACTGCCATGGAAAACGCAGTCACAGACAAGTCCCATTAGCTAAGCTACGCTAAGTAGCCAAAAAGACATGAGACTGTCCTTAGTAGAGACAAAGCACAGCACATGTTTTACCCTCAAAACTATTCGTTGTTGTTATGCACTTCCTCTACCCTGAATTCCCAGGCAGGGGCAAGCATCCATTCCACTTATTAGCACTACCTTGTTAGAATCACTTGATCATCAGTTATCTCTGCCTTCAGCAAACAAGGCAGGAAAATTGCTTACTTCAAGGAAAGTAAGCAGGAAAACTGCTTATTTCAAGTGGTCACTATTCCAGACCTTCACTGAGAAAAAACTTCCAGGCAATGCTCAGTATCATGACCTGCACTACCCCAGTATTTCTAGAAGAAATTCCATTAATCTGCCATAAAAATCAATATCCTCATAGGGAAGATGAGAACAAGCAACAGAATTTGATCCCTTTTCCCTAAAGTAATCACACCACCACCAGACTTGTGCGTAAGACTGCCTGGATTCCAACCACAGATCCTTCTCACAGAATGGCGTCACCAAGCATCCTGATATCCTGTTCACCTTCCAGATCTGCCCAGTGATGATTTGGTACTTGATAATAAGGGATGCAGAAACAAAATCATCTCTTTTAGAAAGGAAGTGAGTGGGCAGCAGGTAGAATTCTCCTACTTTGATTTTTATTCTGGTTGGAAAATGCTTTTGTTGTAGTGTAACACCTCCCAGCTAACTTCAGAGGTCAGATGAAATCCCTGGGCAGGTCTTGGATCAGTTGAAAAATTTGTTTTGAGTAATCCCTCTAAAATGGTACTCAGAACAGCAAGCCACAGGCATTTGTTTCTAAATATTTTTTCTACATTCTCCTCCTTTCTCAGGCCTACCTAGACAGGTGTAGAGACACATTTGCTACAAATATATTGAAAATGCGCACATACGTGCTAAAATATAACAGTTGTTGCAATGGACATAAAATACATAGCTAGATTATTGATTTTATATATTGGATATGAAAATCATTCTACAGAAAGGAGAACGATTTGATTAGGAAAAAAGTAACAAAAGAGTACTTTGAACTTGAAAAAGTGACTGTAAGTTTTCAAGCTCAACTCAAAGAAGAAAGAAGTGCAAATGCTCCCTAGAGCTTGAAAGCCATGTCAGTTATAAGGATACAGACCTAAAAATATCAATATTTTTATGATTTAACATGTTTTAAGAGAGATCACTTTATTCTTCTGTGATTCAGACTGATAAAATATTTTAACATTATCTGACAATACATGCTTGACTGAGATGAGCATAAGATGATTTTACCAATTAGTTTTAGTTACTGTAAATCTGATTAATTAATATCTGATTAATTAAAACATCTGAGGTTTTAAACTGAAGGAAAAAATACACAACCACATTGGTTGATTGCGCCACAAGAAAATGCCTTTTTTAGAATTCGGAGTAAATGAATGAAACAGGAATAAAGGATTCTGGCTCCATAAGGATTTCTCTGTTACAGATATGTAGGAAGCGGCCCAGTACCACCCTTTCCAATTAGTATACCATGATTCATATCATGTCCAAAGACCAGTGGCAGACCATAAGCTTTAATGACTGATCAATCACCTTTTGAAACCCGCACCAGAATTTAAAACCTGACATTTCTACATTAAAAAGAGAATTTTCTACTAGCTGGGCTAAATTGGTATCTCTGATAGGTCAACATTTTATGAAAATCAGCTGAATAGAAGGAAAAAGAACACACTCAGAAATAAAATTTCCTAATGTTTGACTCTTAACTTCTGAGAACATCAAGCCCATAACATGACCCAGGATCCCAAGGAAAGGCAAAGTAGTGAGAAAATATCTTGAAATGTTTCAAAGACACTGCTGAACAAGCATGTTAAACTGCTACAATCTTTTCTGCAGTTTGCATACCTTCCAAAAAGAATCCCACTACAGCTGTAGACAACTGCAGACAATTGTGAAAATAAACTGTACACCCAGTGCCAAAATCTTGTGCCAATCTGAATCTTTTAACAAGCAGCTCAGCTGAGTCCACTCCAAAACCACACAAAGCAGCCAGCTCATGCCAACCACTCCAACCTTTAATTGAAGCAATTTGTTCTGATGAGCAAATCTATGTTCTTTTCAACTCTTCTTTTACATTTAAGCTGTAACTTTATAGAAATAAAACCAGAGGTAGATAATGAAGAAATGTAGATAATGAAGGCTAGAGTAGTTCTCATACTAATTTACAGTACAGTCATGCTTTTTCCTACCTTCCACCCCCTTCTTTTGTTTGTTTCCATTTTAGCATTTTGAAATGGCATCCCATAAAGGATCACAACCAGGAAGAACACTGTGCAAGCAAAAGTAACTGATTTTGGAAGGGAAGCAGGATCACTTTTACTGTTTAAACAGAGATTCATATCTACCATGTAGGTACCTTTTCCATGCATTTTTGTATTGTCCTCCTCTCTTCCTCTTTGAAAGCTTCTGGTTTGGTTTAATTCTGTTTAAATGTTATGCCACTTCCCTCACCTCTACCACCTATTCCTCATAACAAAGCAAATCAAATGAAAGGACCTATAGAAGTGAAGTTTACTGGCCCATTACTTAGTGGTCCTCCCACTTTAATTTACTAATGTGAGAGATTCTTGTAATGTTAAGCTTATGGACTAAGAGCAGAACAGACATACTATAACAAGGAATTTCTAGGCAGAAAGCCTATGGCACAATCACTGTAATTTTAATTACTACTCTTATCTTCTATGGCATGCCCAAGACAATAAAAGTACCTTGGCCTACCTGGTCGTTCATGCCTGTAACTTTGCCTCTATTACAGAGAACAATCTGAATGAATGTTGGGTATCTCAGGCACACAGAATGCACATCTAGTCTTCTGGAAAGCTCTCCAGCATCAAGTAATGGGATTTTCGTCCCCCATAAATTCAGTAGCAGCAGTGGAGATTACTTCCATGAGTTGTTATCCTCCCTCCCATACATAGAGCATAACATTTCTTATTCCAGCTGGGGAACTGGAAGAGCTGAAGTAAATGCTGGATATCACATAATTGTAATCAAGGCATTGACTTTTAATTCCAAGATTTCCTAAATCCTATAGTTTCCTATTGTAAACTACATAAGAACAACTAAAAAACAAAACCAAGAACAAGACAGAATAGGGTGATAATTGCAATGACACAACCTTAACCACCTAGATTATTTTGCAAAAAAGTACCTGGGCATTTTCATTACTGTCTGTCCAGCAACAGTACATTTCTTATCAGCTTCAGAAAACTAAAACTAATTGTATATATTAATATCATAGCAGAGATTAATTACCTTGATTACCTCTCCCAGCCATTTTAGGGATACTTTGCACCACATGTTCTGCATTACATTTAATACTTTCCTGCTTCCACTCAGAAAAGCTTCAGCTGGCCAAAGATCATCTTGCCTGGAAGAATCTGAATTCTGGTAAAAGACTTATGACCTACAATCCAAATTTTTGTTTATTTCAAGCAAAAACCATGATGTCTCCCTTTTGAGGAGCATCCTTCCTCTCTCTTTCTGCCTCCTCCAAAACCCTGATAAACATCACTGTCCAGATAACAATTAAATTCTGCACTTCTTGTGATTCTCCTCCCAGCACATTAACTCTACCCCTTTCAACAACAAATGACAAGAATTCTTTGGAATTCACTTTCCTTAATTGTGTTTATAAAGGTATCAGGGGTCAAGTTCAGACTGAGCTTAAAAAGACAAGTGGCTTGACCCATTGTATCCATGCCACCTACATCAGCAGAACCCAAACACTCATTGCTTCCTCCTCCAACACAGCACCAGTGAGCACTAATAGGGTGCTTGGATTCATACACGAGGCCCAGAGTTAACAAGACCGTACAGACATACCTGTGCAGTTTGTGTTTGCTAACAGATCATAAAACCTGAACTGCAAATCTTACATATTCATTTTTAGAAATGAACATGGTACACACTTTTAAAATATGAACCGATAAGAAGAGTTACACGCAACAAAGTAAGAAGAAAAAAGCAGAGAGGATGTGCATGTGCAATACGGAGAACCATTAGCAAGAAGGTCAGAGAGAAGAGAAATGCATCTTCAGATCACCTCTGATTTAGCAACAAGATTATGAAAGCCTACAGGAAATATTTCACCAATATTGTTTCTAAGAAAGTAACATCCACAGAATCATGTCAGCTTTTTACTACTACAGATCAAGTAGACATTTAATTAGCATGACATCAGCCGAACACACCCAGCAGAATTCCAGACACTCTCTGTGAAAAGGGTGGGTGGCCAGGTACAGATTAATTCTACAGATAATGTGGTGATCCACTCAAATGCTACAAATGTTTACTAAGCAACCAAAAGACATTGCTACACAGCAAAAGTTCTAGCATGTGTCACCACCTGGCACAGTGGCACATGACACGTAGCTAGTGCATCACTAGCTCTTGTACAAAGCAACAACCTCACAAGGGCAAAGTAATCAGTTATTTTATGATGCCCACGCAAAAGTAATTTTTATCCTTCATCTGCACCTCCAATAGTTTGTTTCTAATGGCAGAATGAAGAGTCAGAGGACATGAGAAAGAACTTTTAGTTAAAAAGTACAGGTTGACAGTGAATTGCTGTCAAATCCTCTGCAAATGCAGTTCTGTCGTGGTTCTGCCCAGGTCCCCAGTATGGAACATGTTATGATCACATACAAGCCAAGGATGGGAGGCAAATAAATACAGAATAAGTTCACAACATAAGAAGCAGACCATTCACATCTCATTAAATACACCCACCTGAGTGCTCCTCTCTGCAGAGACCAGAGCACACACAGAGAACAATACAATCCAGCTGGAGAAACACACCAAAACATGTGGCAGCTTGAAATGCTCATCTAAGCCATAAGGTAAGCAGTGCTGTCCTGCCTTAACATGTACAACATGCCTGCACAGAACAGTTCTGTGAATGCTCCTCACCCATCCATACTTTACCAACACTATATATACCACCCCAGAGCATCCTTAGTTCATTCTGAAGTGACAGACTATTCAAATATATTGCAGCATTGCAAAGACAAACTTGGGCATACAGTCCTTCATTAAATGTTCTCTGCTGGTTAAATCAGACACTGACAGATATTAACCTATGTCCAATTCATCCAGAAAAATGTTTTGTACATAGCATAAATTTCCTTATTTGATTTACAATTAGTTACACATAATTCTTTATGTATGTACTGGAAAGGTCAAAGCCTTTTTGAAAAGGTAAGATACAATTCTACTTAGAAAAAGCCTTTTTATTAAGAAAACCTTAAGAAAGGCAAAAGGTAGGAGGTTATTAATAGCAAGAAGGTATCCTTCACAGAAGCTAAATCTTTGTCCAAATGAAGATAAAGAAACAGAAATACTTTTAAGTTAAATATATAAATCCCAAATTATTATTCCCCAACCCCCAAACATTCAAGGAGCAACTTGTAAAAGGCACCAGTAATTGAGAGCCAATTATTTTCTTTGATTTAAGGAGAAATATCTGGCATTGTGAAGTTAATCAACTATCAGGCTAAACAAATAATACTAAACACTCAAAAAGACTATGACCATGGCAAAAAAAAAAGTGAATTCTGCTTGTGTGCACTGTCAAGGAGTTTGAAAGGCATTCCCAAGCTAAAATCCTTCTTCAGGGGAAACTGATGTGCCCATCTCAAATTGAAGTGTTAAAAGAAGTGGTTACAAAACAAATAGACAAAATAGACAGTACGAAGTCACTGGAAACAGAAGGTACTCATTCCATTTTGAAGCAACTGAAGGGTGAAATAGCTGATGCAGTACCAGTGGTGAATAACCTTTCATCAGCCTTGTCACGCACAGACACCGAAATGGCAAATGCTTCAGTGGAGATAGAGACTTACAGTCTGAAACATGTGATGCCTGTGCTAGGCAGCCTAGCAGATCCTTTAACAAAAATGTACAAGTAGGGAGCACCTGGACAGCTGTAACAGGTTGTGACACTGCCAACAAAGATTTTGTAAAGGGAGAGACAGGCAAAGGGTCAAACTGGTCTTTGGTCTAGGTGGAGCTGTGGTCTGACCCAGTGTGCTCTTAAGTAAAGGTGATACCATAATACGCACTGGACTCAACCAGAGGTGTGCTTAGTTCACAAATGTATTTCATCATCTCAGTTTGGGTTCTAAGAGGAAAGCAGGGTTCTTTCCTTTTAGTTCCTTATCTCAAATAAAGGTATTCCCAAGGCTGCTTGTCACTTAAACTTCAGGTTTTGTTGAGTTTGCAAGGAATGAGGAAAATAAATTCACTCACAGAAGAAGTTTAAGAAACCTTTTCTTTGTTTGCTTAAGTACTGGCCCTCTAAAGTCTCCAAGAAGACAGAGATAATTAAATGTCTCATTATTTTAAGTTCCAGCTCAGAAAACATAGGTAAAAATGAGTTAAGTTGGTTGAGAAGGTGCTGATATATTCACCACATAATGGTGCTAATGCTACTGAATTTAGCGCTAGAGGATTCATATTGTTCCTCCATAGTATCACTTACAATTCTATTCACAGTGAGAGAAACAGCAAGACAGCACAAACCTTGCAAGAACTCTAATTATCTCTACTTAAAATGGATTATTCCGAGAAAGATTAGAATATTTTTTTGCCACAAGACAAAAAGTTTTGCATCATGTCAAGCTGTGCAAGAAAACACTGGTTGCCAATCTGTGTTGTTTGCAGACACAGCATGTCTGCTGTGATTTGTCAAAACTAATTTTTTAGTTTACAGATTGAGCAATACCAAGGCTTTGGTGTTTTTCCCAGGCTCTTGGGCAACTGTTGGGCTTCCTGCTCATCAGTGAAGACCAATGTTAACAGTTCCATGGCAAGTTACATCTCTGATCCCTACCCAGACTCTCTAATTAGCCAGGCCAAATGATAATCCCAATGGAAGACACAGCTAATAAAATTCATATTATCTTTTAGATGCAATGCAGTAATCACCAAGTGGTTTTATACATACATTCTCATTACTTTCAAACATATAATTCCAGATTCTTTATAGCTAGATATTAGGGGGGTTTAATACGAGGTTCCGATGGACAATAGAAGGTGACTGTGCAGAGGTGATGGGGAAAAGTCAATTTTAGCAAATTTATTAATTACAGTTTATAACAAAATGCAAATTGACTTCTTCAAAGTTCTGATTTACAGATTATTTTAAATTGCTTATTTGATACATTTGTGTAAACTGAGAACTTCCAAACTACTACTGCTGTTACTTATTGAATTTATAATCTGGTTGTGACTTAGTAATCAAATCAGGTAATCAGAAAATCTAAAATTAAGCTAGATATACAAGCACTATCCTTTCTTGACTACAATTTTTGTTAAGTAGCAATAGGTTAATTTCTTTCAATAGGCCATAATCACTCGTACAATATTTACACAACTGGTTCCTGTACACTGTCAGTCAGACAACAGCTACTCATCTTGTAAGGCTCATTAGTTCCCTCTGATTTCATCTTTGGTTTCCCTCATGTCCCATGTTAACTCCTGACTTGGTCAAAAGAGAGGACAGGGGGAGACTTCTCAAGCAGCCTTTTGCTTCCATTGTCCCAAATGCTCATCAGAGAGAACTGAAAGCTATTCATAGTCATTTTGACAGTCTTCCTTCAGAAATAATTTAGCAAAACATCAATTATATCTAGATCCTGATCCATCAAAATGCTAACAGATGAGGGACTTCTACATCAAAAGTAAAGCCATGATTTTGCAGCATCACTTCTGTTATGTTTCACATTCCTAATGAAACATACCCCAGAATACCACTAATAATCTGATTTTACATGGCATGGCTCTCTTGCAGACTTCTGACTGAGAATTAGTAACTTCTAGAGCTCAACTGGTGCATATAGGCACCTCTTCCTCTGAATCAAAGAGAAAGTTCCAAGGTTTTTTCCACCATGCTATTTATTTCTCTGCCCCCACACTTTGTGCTGCTGAGTCTGACCAGGCCAGCAAGGCTGATCTACCTACACAATGCTGAAGGCAAAGAAATTGAACATAGAGATTCAGAGGTTGTTGCCAAAGAAGCCTTTCAAAATTACCTCAATTTCTTTCTCCCTAACAGCATCTCTCATGATTGCTGCTGTTTTCCCCAAACCTACCTGTTCTCAGAGGAATGCAGGTAGTCATTATCTAGCACAAGCACCTTACTCAATATTGTCTCATAATTCCCATCTACTTCAGCAGCAAGGTCAGCACACCTGTAGCAGGGTCATAGTGACCTGAAGGCACAATTCTGATACAAGACCTCAGTGCCTGATTCGTAGGCG
The DNA here is from genome assembly GCF_000695815.1 of Acanthisitta chloris. Lineage (NCBI taxonomy): Eukaryota > Metazoa > Chordata > Aves > Passeriformes > Acanthisittidae > Acanthisitta > Acanthisitta chloris. Next base: position 117,659 of record NW_008662660.1, read on the forward strand.
CTTGAACATTGTTAACTGTGCCTAGAGCCACTATCCCTACCCAGTGTACAAAGGCATCCACAGAAGAGTGCACGATGGTCAAAAAATCAGGATATTGGTTCTCCTAGTTGCTGCTGTTTAATACAAAAGGCAAAACTGTTTTAGACAGAGAAGGCAGAACCCAGGATTCCCCTTCTTTCACACATGCGCACAAAGAGAATCGAGTATCCTATCACATTCCCATACCATCTCAAGCTTTAAAAGAAAGTGTCACTAACTCATACCGTATCAGGCCCCTGTCTATCAAATCATATTAAATAAATTGTAAGAATACATAATGGATTAGACCCTTCCAGGATCAAGACAACCAGATATTTCATTTCTGACTCACTAGCAGGATTATTACATTGACAGACATTAGTCCTGAACTTGCCTGAAAACAGATTATAACTATTTCTAGGAAAAACAAAACTGGGCAAACGAGTTTCTTATTAATATATTTACACTCTGAGATTTAGGCATCTCAGTGCCATCTAATTCCTAAATTATGTGCCCATGTGGTTTCTTAGGTACACTTGTAGACTTCTTTTGTACAGTCCATCATGTTTGCATTGCTAAGGGCACCAACAATGCTCTGAAAACAAGCTACAAACTCGATTCCATCTCTCCTCATCGATTTTGTATTCAGGATGAAGAAAGATTCTTAGCTACAGCTGTGACATCTAGAGAGTCCAAGCATCTTCAGGGTCAAAGGACAGGTGAGAGAAGACTTAATTCCACCCCAGGAATAAAACCTTCCTAATGCCCCTTGTACTGCGTTACCTTACTTACTTCGCTCTATCTGAAACTCAACAAAAGTCACTTCTCCATAAATCCATATATGCTTTGCTGGAATGGAGATCTACATGTTTTTGATCACTCTTAAGAATTTTGAAAAACAAATCCCAGTTTAGTACAGAACAAGTTTTAATGTTTTAGCAATTACTCTGAATACAGATTTCAGCTGTGGCAGTAACAACCATATTGCACAGCTGCATGAGTCAAGGTTCCAAAAGCAGAAGGATAAACCCTTTTCTTGAAACACATTCTCCCTCAAAACTATCTTGTGCAATATAGAATATCTACATCACAGGGAGTTTCAGCAATATAATAGTCTGCCAGATATGTATGTATGGCAGCAACAGCTGACACATATAGCTACAATGAATAACACATCACCAATTTAGAGCTGACTACAAACAATGTATCTTATTAAATCATTCATCCCTGTAGCTGTCACACCCAGTCCTGTTTAGGGAGACACCTTCAACATCTTATTATGTATACGTCACAAGGGAGGACCTGGAAGATCCTCTTGTCAGGATAACCCATATAGTTCAAGTTTAATTTGTGAGATGAGACAACCCTTTTACACGTCACCACTAGAAGTTTTACAAACAATGGCAATTTTAACATAAGGAATGCATCACCTGTGACACACAAAGGATTTTACAACTCATCCCCAACTTTCATCTAACAGTTACATTCCTCAAAGCAACAGCAGGTTCTCCACGATGGCTGTAGTGCAGTTTGCTGAGCTTCTCACCCGTAATTATTTGATCTTTTTCAGTAAATTTGTTCACTGGATGTTCCTTTTCTCTTAGTCCTTCGTCTCCTTCTAGCCTGACACTAAGAATCCAACTAGCAACACTGAAAGTTCTGCCACAACTCCCCTATTTGTACTACAGTGCTAGTTCCCACATCTGCCAACATACACCTCGAGAAAGGTCCCATGTATCAGACTGACTATCAGTATGCCAACTTTAAAGATTTTTCCTTTTTGCAGACGGGTCAAGAATATCTGAAGATGACTGACTGCAGCTGCCGGACTCATTGTCTGCAGAACTTATCAAAGCCCTTATAGCTGAAATGAACACACACCATGGTAGCAGATGTCTGCATCTCCATGGCTTTCATTATTTGCAAATTATCTACAGTACAACTATTAAAAATATTATTCCTACTATCTATTATTGTATATGTCCCCATATTGAACTTCAGATGTACCATGTGGGTTGGTAATTTACAACAGGCATAGACACATGTACATTCTTTATACTAACACTAGTTCTATGCAAATTCTGCTCTGCTTCTTTGCCCAATAATACATCAAACTTATTTGACACTTGTGCAAGTTTTCTGTGCAAATCAGATAAGGAAACACATGCTCCATGGAATCCCTAATCCAGCCCAATTTACTTCGCTTGTCCCACCACCTTTCATGACTTCCACTCCAGAAAGTAACTGAAATTAGCAAAGGGCTTTGATCTAGTGACAGATGTCTGGAAGCTAGAGATGATGCACAAGCAGTATACAAGCAGAAATAAAGGCACAAAACCACCTCCTGTTCTTTCTTTTCAAATGCACAATATCCACCAATATGTTCTCAATTACAGCAAACTTCACCTTGACATTTCAATACTGCAGCCAGGCTGTAACATAAGCCTCACAAAGATTCCTTAACTAGCTTTAAAGTAGTTGGGCTCACACACATAAAAGTGGTGCTGCTACAATAAAATATACCAAAGGAGGTGGAAAAATACTGGCGGGTTAGGGCGTTAACCCATCATCAGAGGATGAAACAGGATGATTGAGATAGTTGCTGCCCTCAGGTGACAGCCCCACCCCCGTGAAAGGGGCCCCATCCCTTCCAACAGTGTCAGTGAATGGCATAGAAATCCACTTGTAAAGCAACCCAGTTTATAGTCCAGCACGTTAAGGTAAACAAGGAGTATGGATTCACATACCATTCAGCCATCAATGGTGGCAGGAAGGATGTGACAAGGGCTAAAGAGACAGCACCTGAGCTATCATCCCACTTAATCCATCATTAAATGCATGTGACCATGATGCCATAAACTTCACCCCTCCTACCACCAGCAGTGGGGCCCAAACTTCAGCCATCCCTGCAGCTTCTATTCTCTTACTCTCCAATGTGATTGGAATTGCTTGCTCCAAATACGCCAGCAAACCAGTTTACCAGGGCAATACTCACCAACAGGCAGTTCTGAGTGAATATTGAACCTGCACACACACCAATACTGAAAGAAAACGACCCACAAGCATCACAGGGACATGTGTGTGATGTGCATCCCTACACAGACTTACAAGACACCACCAACTTAGTTCTCTTTTTGCTAATGGCTTTGTATCTAAGCTACAATAAAAATGTCAATTCCAAAAGGATACTGTGCTTACTAACATGATTTCTCTAGCCCAAGGCAAAGCCAATTGAATTATGTCATAAACTGCAGGAACGATATATTTTCATACATCCAAGAAAGAGTAGCAAAACACCATAACCCAAGCTGGACTGCTGCTTCTGCACTGAGAGTCAGATTGCACAGACTTCAAAGCTTCAACGACTGTTCTTCCGTGTAGATAAACAGTGCTGTCTGCTAGTCATGTATCATCTAACAGCAGCAATGGTAACGTATTATCCTCCCCTACTTTAGCTCAAATTCTTAGTCAGTGACCAGAATTCCTTACCCCTGGATATCATTGCACCATTGCTAGACCGTGCTGGATAAACTGGACCTATTTCAGAATAGCACTTGTCCTACAAAAGGGTCTCCTGGCAAAGTCAATGTACTGGGACCCATCAAACTGAGTTCTGTGGCTGATTCCAATACAGAGCTCAGAGATGCCACAAAAATTATTGGAGGAGGGCACTGCAGTCCAAATGAGAGTGAAGAGAACAAAAAATGGGGAGATCAAACTACAAATCCCCAACTCTGTCAGTGTCTCATTCAGACAGTCTAGTGTGTTACAGTGCCTTGTGAATAAAAGCTGATCCGAAGAGACGATTCATCCTGAGATGTGGCACCCAACTCCTGAACAGATCACCCAGATTTCCAGACACTGGTCTCTCACTTTCATGGGAAGTTGTTTCAGTAAAACTAGTTATGCTATTTTGCAATTAGGTGGAATTCTTTAATGAACACTTAACAAGTTAACAAGGCTAATGTGCTGAATTCCTTGAGTTGCGATTCCTTGAAACCCAATTATTCCATACCACTAAGCACCTTACTACTACATTTTCAACTCAGGGAGGTGCCTTAGGTACAAAGACAAGTCATTTGAATACTTAGAAAAAAGTTTTGCAAATACTGTAATGTCAACAATACACATCAGGCACACCTTCCAAATGGGATAAAGTAGTAAGATGGTGAAACTACCAGACAGGATCTGTAGGCAAGGACAATTAGTAGATAGGGAGCAGAAACCTTAGCAGATCATCTGGTCATGCACCACTACTAAAAGTTCCACCTTCCAAAGGCAGAAAACAGGATGGAAGAAGAAAGAGACAGATGTTTGGTTTTCATTTGGTTTGTGGAAAAAAGAGGCAGAGAAAAGAACTTGTGATTATCTTATCATCATGAATTACTACAGAGTTCATACTCCAGTTTGGTGTATGGGACTTAGCCTAACACACACAATGCAATCTAGGCCATGACTCCCAGACTTGCTTGCACCAGTACTACTATCTCCCATAGCAGCAGCAGAGGTTGTGCTAGTATTGACAGCAGCAGCTCCTGACTTTCTGCTGTGCCAAAAAGCAAACACGGGACAAAATGCATTTCCAGCTTCATCCCTCACTTGGATTGGACAGATATTGGGGGATGCCAATATCTGGGGTTTAGGGGTTACAGCTGAGTGGCAGGTTAATGGTTGGACTCGATGATCTTAGAGCTCCAACCCTGATGATTCTATGACTCTATGCCTGATTCTGGTTTGGTGACCCTCAAGCTAATGCCAAGCTTTTGTGCTGAATTGGAAATTGGTGTATTTGTCCCCCCCACAAGCTTGAAAAAGTGTCAAGAAACTTGACAAAGTCCTTCACTGTAGCTGGACCCCTCCCTGTAAAATGACATATGGGTTCTCCTCATCAACCAAATGCCTCAGGAGCTATTTTAAACTGCAACACCATGAGCAACCAGAGTAATGAACAAGTAGTACACATACACGGTAAAAGGTTGGACATGACATCTCAAGCAGGATGGGAACCAACTGAAAAAAAGTCAAGAAAAGATGAGTAGGTCCAAGAAGCAGGACTCAAAGGAAGACTAAACGAGGAAGGATTCCAGAATCTAAAAAAAAAAAAAAAAGAGGACAGGGAATTTCACTGATGTTAAAAGCTATTTTTAACAAGGAAGATGATGAGTCTGTTCTCCCTATCTGGGGAGACAGGAGAAGCAAAGGGCTTAAGTGAAGCAACACTTGTGGACATACAACAATACAGTCTAATAGTAAGATAAGAAACCACAGAGAATTGACCAACAATGGGGACTCCACAACCTCTTTATTTAGGGCACTTAATATGTTCAGCAGACATCCAACATAAACATCAGTGATCTCACTCAAGGGTAAAGGGAGGGATGAATTATAAGGTCTTTGGAGGACTCTTCTAATACTCTTCTCTCTGACATTCCAGGAAAAGGTGTATATCTACATGATTCATCTAGCAAAGTTTGCCTGGTCTTCTCAGGAAATCTTCTGCTTACATATTATGGAATCCTACACTGATACACCTGCAGTTCCAAAAACATCCCTTCATACTCAGTTATGAAGGTGTTCCCAAGAAGGGACTGTTTTTCAGAACCTTAAATTCAAGATTCTATTCTCATTTAGAATGCTTCAGTCTTTTTCCATTCCCAGTGTTTTGATTCTGAATAGTAGCAACCAAAATTTTATCCCAGAGGAAGTTCATCACTTGCCTCTGCTAAGAAATAGCACAAAATTTGGAAAAGTGGCTTTGGTATTGGTGATTATCCAGTAAGACAAAGAGCAAGTACCTTCTTAATATTTTAGTTATTTATCTGGATCTTTTTAAAACAAATTTATATTTATCATTTTCCAAAAGGCCACTGCAATAACAAATGCTATATGTATCCCCATAAGAGTCTCTTTCAAGCTTCTTTGAGTGTGCTTCATCTTGAAGTGTAAAATACACAAAAATCAAGAGAGAAAACATCTCCAGGATCACCTATAAAGACCAAGTGTAGTGGAGGATGATGACATGTTTCAGAGATAAAAATATTGCTCATTTCTACTGCTAAAGTACCTATGCCTTTGACTACAGAAAACACAATACCTAGTGCACTGACTCAATAAATATTGCTCATTTCTACCGCTAAAGTACCTATGCCTTTGACTACAGAAAACACAATACCTAGTGCACTGACTCAATGACGAATGCTAGTTTCATAATTAGGGTGGAGCATGCAAGCAACTATAAAGGTTGCCCCAATCTGGGACTCTCACTACTGCTGGACACATTTGAAAACTCCAGATTCTGAGTGAGGTAAGCATAACCTAAACATTCTGGGTGTTTCAAATCCCTGAACCTAACTTAGACAATTTCTTTTCTTGGGAGAGTTGATCCAATTTTACAGGGTAAAAAAAAACCAAACCACCTCTTCTGACCTAGGTTAAGTATTAATCATTTCACATGGTCAGTAAACCAATAAAGAGGGTGTCAGATGTATTTCAAATTCTGAGGATTGTTATTGTCTGCTTTGTTTGCAGCTATTCTTCAAGACAACATCTGAGGAACATGGAACACTTACTCAATGAAAACCTTCTGAAGTATTTTACCCAATATGCCTTAATGGAGGGCAGCACCAGTGCACTGTCCATTGGTGGGCTGAAAAATCTACTTCAGAATCAATTTGCACAGTATCTGAAGGTAAGTTTCACTCTTACTATATTTACTAGTCTTTCCTGTGAAAGGGATAGGAAAGAGGAAATACAGGCAATGATCTTCAAGGCATCTGAATCTTATAAAGTATTTTTTCTTTCAGTCTAAATAACATTGAATCTAGAAAAAAAGACTATAAGCCAAGTAAAAAAGTAGGACATATTTAAAAGCCGGAGACCTGAGCCAATTTCTATCTAGATTAAGATCCCAGCATCACAAAATACAAGAAGGTTTGCCATTCCAGAATGATGCCAAGTAAGGAAAAGAGATGTCACCAAGCTAGAGAGAGAAATACCCATTTCCTGTAGCTGGAAAAAAATCTAGATTCTGATTTTATATATGTTCTCTGCCAAACCTATCCTGAACTGCATTAGGACTCGATTTAGATTCTTCTGCTAGACAAACCCTTAAATACTGTGTTTTGACTAGACGACAAAAGCAAGTTTTGCTAAAGGTCTGAAATAAGTGGCACCGCAATAGAATAATCCAGTATTTTGAGAACTACAGTAATCCAACTTAGCCATTTCAATTAACATGAAATGGCTTATTAGTAAAAACAAAACAACAAAAAACACTAGACAAAAAAGAAACCAAAACCACTAATAAAACACAAAGGGGTTTTTTCCCCTTAAAAGCCATGTTAGAAATTAATTGCCAAAAATTAATAGAAATGTAATGGCAAATTCACAGATGTAATGCTTTTAATATTAGCGGTAATCAATTTAGCACCATACCCATTTTCCCAGATATGGATAAATGGAACTGCTCAGAAAAAGCAATACTGATGTTTTCTATCTGGACATCAGGCACTCTGCAGAAATTTATGGTACCATAATAAGTCAACACAGATATAAGGTAGGAAAAAAGAAAACATTTTAAAAATTTAAATTGTAACTCCAATTTTGGTTTACATTATTACCATATTATTTAATTAGCCTGATCAGGGCTCTTATCAGAATACTCACTGCATCAGGATGTTACATGCACTCTTACCAGACACAACAAATAAAACAAGCTAAGAAGCTAAATTACATTTAATGCATTAACAAGATTTTTTTCAACGGTGAAAACAGTGTTTCCTAGTAAAGAGGGGGAAAGCAGAGAGAAAGAGACTCTCAGATCCTGGTCCAGAGCATAATGAAAGTAGCAACATGTTTTCAAATAGTGCATGCAGTGCCCAAATGAGTATCTAATAGAGGAGTAGGTGGTATGCATGCTAATTTTTACTGGTGACTATGTCCATGCTGCAGCTATTCCACCTGCTCCCTTTCCCACATTCCAAATTTACCTACAAGACCGAAGTAACCTGAGCAATGCTTGATATTTCCCAAATGGTTATCACATCTTTGGCAACATTTTTGGCAGGCAATGGCAGGCTCTGTACTTCTAGTTTAACCAGTAAAACTAGTCAAATACAACACTACAGTAACACTTTCAAGTAACACTGTTATTGACTGCAGCACTTCTTGGCAACATTCTTCATAGAAAAATAGTCAGAGCAATCTGCTTATTACTTTTTTGGTTTTTTTAAATTCTTGTCCTATAAAAACAGGATCAATTCTCACTTGATAACATAATTAAATCGTTGGACAAAAATAATGACGGAAGTGTCAGCTTTGATGAGTTTGTGATGCTTGTAAAAAGGATAACTACTAGAGGACAGTAAGGAACCTGCAAGAACAAGTAACACTGCTTTGAAGAAGAGCCCGGCGTTTGTTTACATTGTATGTACACCTAAACACACAGATTTGTTATTATTTTAAAACTTATGGAATAAAGATTTAACAGATAACAAACTATGTCTATACTGTGTTTCATGCACACTCACTAGCCACACACTTCTCACCTATAATGCCTTGAAATTAGTTTAGAACTACCTGTTTCTATTTCATGCTACATTTGAGGTGTCATTTAACAAACTCTGCTTTACCTGAGCCATTATTTGGACCTCTAGAGCAATTCAAATCACAGTTTCTACGACACACAAAAGGAAAGATGTAGCACTCAATTTGAGGAGTGTTCCCTAGTGTATACTATCCAACACTCCTCCCAGCCCAGTTTCATCATTCACGTAAAATGACACTTCCATACGACAAATAGTTCAGATTTTCAGAACATGAAGTACTTGCTTTCAGTAAGTGTAACAGTGCCAAGAATGATAACTGCATTACATGCTCATTTTCAATTATATTTACATAAACATGCACTTTTTTTGTTATGATTCTTGTAAATGGGAATACATAAGTGCATATATATGAACTGAGTGATTGTCATTGCAATTAAACATTCATTACATTTATTTGGTGCAATTTTAGCCTCTCCACTGCATGATCCCCTGTGATACAAGTGTTTTCACATTTGTAACTCATGGGCATTATTATTTACTTTGAAAGGAAATCAGTGAAAGAAGTGAAATCAAAAGAAAGGAAATTTTAAAGATGAATAATCAGTGGATTAAGCACTAATCCTACTAGAGAACTTGGAATTTTGGACTGAATTTTAACACCAACATCATCCATTATCTTGACAGACCAGTTATATCTTGAAGTTACTTAAGGACTTAGAGACTCAGCTTCATTGCAAAGCCTGACAAGTGCACTCAAGACCCTGTATTACTGTGGTTCCTATCCCTGACTTGCACCTCCATGAAATGAGGAATAAAGTACTCCACACCAGGGATGCATCAATACGACCCTCAAAAAATATGATGTTTATCCATGATATGAATGTTCGACAGGCTCCTGGGCCATTCTTTTACAAAAAAACCCTTTAGCTGTTGGAATGTGTTGCTTCTTGGAAGAAAAGAAAATAGTATTTATTATTTTTTTTCTGTTCTATGAAAAAAATGATTCTAAATTAAAAATATGCTTTGATTTCCAAACTAAATATACCACACATATTTGCTTACTAAGCTACGCTCACTACTTTACACACATTAAGTAAAATCACAGAATTTTAAGAGATGCTTTTGCCTGAGTGGGACATATGTTCCTCTTCATCTCTTAGACAGCCTTAGAAATTTTGGAATTCAATCAGGTTACTGGCATGCTGAATAGGAAATGTGGGCACCAAGAAACAAATCTGTTTTAAGAGTGTCACCTACTGGCAAAATAAATATTTGCACAATTTCTTGAGTATATAGAAAATACAGCTATTTTACCCAGTGAAGTAAACTCAGTTTCAGAATCCTATACAAGGTGCAATAGGTCATGAAGAACAATGGTCACAATTAAAATTAGCTTTTTTAAATCAAAGGGAAAAAAATAAAAAACATTAGAATTATTTCTGGATAGAGGTGGTATTTTCCCCTAGAACAGTATTAGATGCAGTTGCAATAAAATTGATAAAGAACATAATTAAAAGGCTCATTAAAAAAAATTTAAAATCTAAGCTTAATAGTAGAGGAGGATGAGAGAAATGGAACAAAACAAGTAAGTCTTCAGTCATCCAGTGAATCTAGTTCATTACCAGTTCAGACTAGGCAGTTTCCTTTTAAAGGAGATATCTTTGAAATTATCATTTGCCAAATTACCAAATTAGCATTGGTATGAGAAAACTCATACCAAGGATTCTCAAGCAAATACATTACTTTTCTGAACAGCTATCTTCCTGCAAAAAACACTAACAATTTGCCTATCATTCTTTCCCAAAAGGTTAGAAAGTAAAGCAGAAAGTTTAAAAACATAATGGGAACATCACCTGCAAATATTCAGCCAAGATGAGATCAAGAACTCGAGGGGCTGTGCTCAGTGGTCAGGTACCTCCCACATCCTCCCTCCTGAACAACCTCAGACAATGCTCCAGGCTTGGGGCAGTGCTGCAAAGCTGTCCAGCCAAAAAGGACGTGGGTGTGCTGGTCAACAGCGGCTGAGCGTGAGCCAGCAGTGTGCCCAGCTGGCCAAGCAAATGGCATCCTGGCCTGTGTCAGAAACAGTGTGTCCAGCAGGACCAGGGCAGTCATTGTCCCTCTGTACTCGGCGCTGGTGAGGCCACACCTTGACTGCTGTGTCCAGTTCTGGGCCTCTCACTTCAAAAAGGACATTGAGGTGCTGGAGCAAGTCCAGAGAAGAGCAACAATGCTGCTGAAGAGTCTAGAGAGTAAGTCATATGAGGAGCAGCTGAAGGAGCTGGGGGTGTTTAGCCTGGAGAAAATGAGGCTCAGGGGAGACCTTATTGCCCTGCAACTACCTGAAAGGAGGTTGTAGCAAGATGAGGGTCTGTCTCTTCTCCCAGGCAACTAGCAATGGGACAAGAGGACATAGCCTCAAGCTGTGTCAGAGGAGGTTCAGGTTGGACATCAGGAGGAATTTCTTTACTGAAAGAGTTGTCAGGCATTGGAATGGACTGTCCAGGGAATAGTGGTAGAGTCATCATCCCTAGAGGTGTTTAATAAATGACTGGACATGGCACTTAGTGCTACCTGACAACGCAGTGATCAGCCAAAGGCTGGACTAGATGGTCTTGGAGGTCTTTTCCAACCTAAATGTGATTCTGTGTAATTCTGAGTTACATGATTACTTGATAATCTCAGCTTTTATTTGTATTTAAAAAGTTCAAATTTCCATAGATGCAGACAAAGGGAAGCAAAGGAGACTAAGATATTTTCTAAGTACTTTAGAACAAACTATCAGCTTTGATGGATACAGTTCTGAGTACCTAATGCTTAGCAAATGAGGAATGGATGTAAGTAGGTGTGTATTTTATGGCGTCCAAGTACCCCTGTCAAGCTACATATTTCAACTTTTGTCTCTTTTTCTTAAAAATAAAAAGAAATATAATTACGGCCTCACCAGTGCCTTACATTTCACTCTTCAGTTTCCAAAGGAGGAGGAACCCAATGAAAATTACACTGCTTTACTCCTAAGTTAGCACACAGTGGCATCACAAGATATAATCAGTGCTGACACATTCCAATTAACTTTCTTGGGTAATGAAACATCTACATCAGTTCGATAGATCACAAGCTTCACTAATCTGCCTCTCTTCCAATTGTTTCTATTGATTTGTTATTATATAGAATATCTGAAATTTTCAGCACAAGATGAACTCTGCTAAGAAAGATTATTTAGCAGTTATAATTATTGGTAGAGCAAATTTCCCCCTTGGAATGATTTACATCTGTTTCTCATCCAGAACTGAGATGTCAAAGACCAGATTAAGATGCTGAAATATGACAGGTAATAACCAATTTCAGAATTTTAATGTAGCCCAGAACAAAAGAATATCCATCATACGTACTGCAAGCATACATCTTTCACTGTAAACAATCTATTAATCTTCTATGACACATCCATTATTTTCTTAACTTTATGTCCACATAATTTTCTCTTTAACATATCTACCTTACCCGCTCTTGAATGCAAACTGCAAATCAGTCAGTTAATTACAATTAAATAAAACTGTCACTAAAAAAATTCTAGAAACAAATCTGCCCCAGAATTGGTCTTCCATACTCTCCCTCTTGCTTCCCAAAAAAATTACAGTAAGCTTTCAACATGTTCCACATCTTACAACATACTGCTATTATGAAATTGACCTCTCCAGGGAAAAGAAAGAGTATCACACACATTCAAGGATGAAGAAAAAAACCTCTTCCCATAGCAAGGCCACAAATTCGATGCCAAAAGCCAAGTCTCCCTTTGCTCACCTGAGTATACCTCCAAACACCACCAAGTTTTAGCAGCACGTCACACTGAAACTCTGAAGGTCTTTAATTTATCTTCAAAAGTTCAGACTAGATTATCCTGCCTATGCAAATAAACATCCTTGACAAGGATGAAGAAAAAAACCTCTTCCCATAGCAAGGCCACAAATTCGATGCCAAAAGCCAAGTCTCCCTTTGCTCACCTGAGTATACCTCCAAACACCACCAAGTTTTAGCAGCACGTCACACTGAAACTCTGAAGGTCTTTAATTTATCTTCAAAAGTTCAGACTAGATTATCCTGCCTATGCAAATAAACATCCTTGACAAACAGGTCAAATGCTTTAAAACCCTTCCATTTGAACATTTCAGACTAAGCAGATGTGAGAAAAAAACATGTTTTGCTTGCAAATCCCAACAAAACCCTAAAGGAAACTCATACAGAAACAGTAGGACACTATGAGCAACACATTTAATTTGTCACTAGATCAAATGTTTACCTCTTACAACAAGATACTGCTCTATTTCTCCTATTTATTTCTGCTCTTTTTTGCTTTCTTAAAAAACCTTTCACTGACCATTTCTAAGCTTTACTACAATGACAATGTGATGAACTCCACTCAGCATGTGATGCAGAGAGCCTTGTCCTATTTACAGCAAAGAAATTTTTGTCAAAAGGAGGACTGGGGAGGAGGGGAGGAGTGGTTATTTATGCTATTGATATAAAGGAAATACAAGAATATTTTCAACCCCTTTCCATTTAATCCTTACATTTCTATATACAGATGTCTATTTTGATAATAGCTTTGTAGTGCACTTTTTAGCTCTCCTTCATATTTTATTCCTCTTCTACAGACAACCTAATCATTCTTGTCTACTCCCAGCATCAGTTTACAGAGAAGGAAACTATTAGAAAAATTACAAAACATAAAGCACAGGAAACTCACAGAGGTGAGCAAGTAATGTCAAGAGACTACCAGAAGAAAATACCTTTTTAAACAATACTGAACAGGGAGAGCAGACATCACATCCTACCGTGTAAAAATATAGATAGATGTATGCTAACAAAACACATGCAGGATAAAGAACAGTACTTACAACAGGGGTTTTTGTGCCTGGGTCAAACTCTGTAGAATTTGCATCTGAAACAGAAGTTCAGAGTGAACACAGTACATTTGTTCCACATGCACTATGAACCCATAACAGTGCTGTGGCTTTTCAGGGCTTGTCTGCATTTAAGCTACAATCTTATATGCTGAAACACATACTGCACCACTTTTGAAGCAACCACAGGAAGGGCATGACCTCAGACACACACAGTTCCTTTCCTACTCTTTCCTCTCAACTCTTAGTAACAGAAATTCATTGATAAGCTAAATCTCTTTATACTACTACTGCAATGGCTCTGGTTTGCTGATAAGCTAAATGTCTTCATACTACTACTGCAATGGCTCTGGTTTGGCCACTCTGACTAATGAATGCAAGTGAGAAAACCACTTCTCACCCTCTACTCCTCACCACCAGCACACTCCACAGAGACTACAGAGGTGAACTGTAAGAACACTTTCTTGTGCACTCCTTAGATCAAGAAACAGGTTTCAAGCAATCTGCATAAGAGTTCCTACTCCCTTGCACAAAGAAGTAGTATAGGGTGCTTATCTGAAAATGATCTTGCTGCAAGGGCTAAGTATCTTACAGTCACAGGATCTATAAATGGACATATAATTCACATAGAGAATAAAATTTCTTCTAAGCAAATCGTATTCACACTAGCATACTGAGCTCACCTTTCCAATTCAAACAGTTTCTTGCAAATTCCACAACTGCTAACTGCATCCCCAGGCAAACTCCTAGAAGAGAAAACAAAAATCTCAGAATTTAACAGGACAAAGAACAGGACTGACTAAGCTGTTCTGTCTTGAGCTTTACTGCTTCAAAATCTTGGGAGTGTATATACACAGACTTACAAAAAGCTAAACCAACAGTGGCATCTCACTGTAAAATCTGCACTTCAAACTTGGCATACTGTAAATACCTGGGGCACAGTTATGTGCTTTAAGCCCCTTCAAAAATATTTTTTCCTTCCATCGATTTTACCAATAATTATTGTAAACAGAAGCTGAAAGTCTGGGTATATCCAGATTCAAACTTTGCTTTGACAATGACTCAGACACTTATAAAATTGTAAGAAATGTGGAGCAAGAAGCAAAGCTTTGAGGCACTTGCATAAAGGGCATGTAGCTTATAGGCCAGGTAACATCTTTGGACTTTACCATAACAAAATATACCAGTAAAGCAACAAAATTCATTTAATATAGCAAATGTGTCCAAAGACACCTACATTTTCTGCACATTGTTTAATATATACAATTATACTGATGTTAGCATAGAAAACACATAATCACTGAATGATTATATGGGTGCTTTTATTGAAGAGCTGTGGGAGTCGGGGTACAGACCCAAATCTGACTCCGACATGGATCAGAGATGGATACATTTTATACTCTTCTCTTACATAACCATAGATTAATCATTACATTACTATTATTCTATTGATTTCACCCAAGCATGGATCCCAGTTGCTTTTGATTATTGTTACAATCCTCCCTAGGCATAACTTCAAGTTCCCTTTGATCATTGTTATAATCCCCCCAAACATAGTTTCAAGATCTTATAATAATAATCTATTAATCAGGCAAATAATAATCTATTAATCAAGCAGATATGTGCAGATGGATATGCAAGTACATACAAGTTCGGTTGCTCTACTAAACATAATATTCATCTCTGTTGCCTATTAATCAGACAAATACATGCAGGTAGATAATATTTATCTTTGTCACTAAGTTTGTTTTTAACTACCATGATTCGCTCTACTAAGTATAATATCCATCTTTGTTACTGAGGTCTACCTTGACTACCACACTTCCAAACATTTTACTCTATGCCATCACTGATTTAATTACTATGAGAAGCAAAGACTCTCCAATTAAAATATGAACAAAGCAAATAAAACCTTTGAAATAAGTAAGGATAGCCTTTTTTTCCTTCTTATACAGCAGATGTAGCACATGACTGTGACCCTGGGCATTATTTACAGGACAAATATTCACAACATCACAGATACTTCTCTAAAAGAGGATCCTTGTCTAGTGTGGGTTTGATTTTTATTTTCTGATAGCTTGCTATATATCTCCAAACCACATTCTGATTTGAATGATCTTACCAAGAAATGGCTTTTTCTTTGTTCTTGCCCAGGAGATAGCTTGGAGTTTGCCTTCTGTTCCTCTAATTCCAAACCCTCCTGGGACCAGAATGCCACTGTAAGGACAGCCATATATAAAAGAACCAACATGTAGAATCAAGCCAACAGAGGAAGTCCATACAAACTGAGCACTTCTGAGGTTATAACTCAGCAATCACAATGCATGAAAGATATGTCTTGTATGACCATTCAGAACACACAGAATTCAGCTCTAAATCTGGAGATCTGTTTCATCTACCCACTACAATTCTCATCTGACCAAACTCATGCTTCACAGTGAAATTCACACTGCTCAAATAAACTAGTTAAATGTTCACTACTCTAGGATCTTAAGACCAAAACTTTGGATGTACTAAGTAATACTGAAGAAACTAAATGCACTTGGACAACAAACATCTCTTTACAAATACAAATTGAAATCCTGGCAATGATTCTTAACAGAGACATTTGGAGAGTGTCACTAGCATTTACAGGTACCTTCTGATATGTTGCATGTTGACAAATAAAAACTTTTGACAACTGACCTGCACTGTAAAGAAAGTCCAGCTATCAAAAAAAAAAAAAACAACAACAAAAAAACCCAAAACCCTAACCCAACAAACAAATAATTGCAACTTCACTAAAGAGATTAAAGCAGAGTTTGAGGGTATAGGTTGATACTTTAATTTTCTATGCCTGAAGCTTGTCACCAACCATGCAATATATCCCTTTACATAGTAACAGAAGTTTGAATGCATTGAGAAATTCTTTGATTTATTGAAACATTTTTTATCATATGAAATAAATATCATGGTCCGCATTTGGGTACGGAATACCCAACATCACTTACTCTGCTTTGCACAGTTTTTGCCATGCCTGGTGATATTTCACTGAGTTCTCTGCTTCTGTAGAACGTTCGAGCTCTGTTGAATCTATGTACTGATAAAAAAAATATGCAATGAAATGGTCTTTTCTTCCATAGAAAGAGCAATATACAGTATATAATCAACTTTTTAATATCATTAAGAGAAACTGTTAAGAGTTTCAGGTGAATTTCCCAATAAACCTGTAACAGCTTCACTAAAGAAGACCCAGTATTTGCTTTGAAGATCCAGTGTTTACTCTAGTTACAGCAATCCATGCCTGTTTCTTTGCACATAGCTCCCAAGTTCTGTCTGCCTCCTCAGTTTGGCATCCTCCAGGTAAGCAGATCTGCTAGAATGGACCTTGGGAGGTCTCTAACCCAACCCCCTGCTCAAAGCAAGTCAAATTAGAGCAGGTTGCTCTAGATAATTTCCAGTCAGGATCTAAATTTCTCCAGGGATCAATCCTGGCTGTTCCCACTTCCTTGTTTTTCATGCACACAGAAACAACTTCTTGGAGTATTTGCTCATAATCTTCCCAGAGAATGAGGAGAGGCTGACTCCCTGCCATTTCCCCAAACCCTCATTCTTGATTTTTTTTTATTTTTAAGATTGGTACATCTGCCCTTTTCTAGTCATAGAATCATAGAATCATTAAAGCTGGAAAGGACCTTTAAGATTACTGAATCCAACTGCTTACCCAGTACTGCCAAGTCTACCACAAAACCACATCCCACAAGACCAAGTGAAATATGACTTAAATAGTAAATATAAATTTGCAGGTAAATTCTGCTTTTTCACCAGGCCCAGTTTTGGGTAACTTCAGTGTTCCTTTCAGATAACTTTAATTGCATATTAAATAATTACATCTGTAAACATTTCTTTTAGAAAATGAGATGCTTGTCCAAACTATTTATCTGCATGATTCAATTTCTAATTTTCACATGAATTAAAACTGCCTTCCATGATGGGAACTAGTCGAGTGTAGCAGAATAGTAGATTGAAAGTATTCCTAAAAGCAAAACCCAGAAATTTCCTCACCATTAAATCCAGTTTGTAATTAATTGCCAGGGCAGAGTGTTCCAGAGCTTTGAAAACAGATGCATAGCAGTCACTTAGTTTCGTATATTTGCCAACAAGAGCTATGGAACACACCTTCAGCAACCTTTCATACCTGACAAAAACAAGTTTTTTCAGTTACTACACCAAATTTCACAAAGAAAACATTTCAACAGTGTTTGCTTTTTCTTTAACTCCACAAAATATCTTCTAGAATTTCAAACCCGACGTTTTTAAACCCAGCCCATTCCCAGTTATTGATTAGCACTGACCCCAGTCGAGTTTGATGACTTCATAGAAGCTAAAAACCTAACCTGAACTAAAACACTTCTAGAAAAAGCAGCAGGTGTAGCATACCTGCAAGCCATTTTCTTCCATTTCATTAGAAGATCACTTGGCTGGTCATCAATAGGTAAATTTAACCTCTGTTTAAAATACTTAATGATGCCTTGCTCCTCCAACAGGATTGGTACTCGGTAAGTAGAAGAAACATCATGAATGAATATCACCTAAGAACAAGAAACAACATAAAAGACTCAATGGTGTTGTCTTCCACAGACAGTAAGATGGAAGGAATGGCTCTGTGTGTCTTTGTGTGCATGTGAAGCAATGGCCACACTGTTCTCTATGTCCTCATATAGTACCTCACTATGAAAGGCTTTTTTCTACACATCTGCAGAGAGAGAAGTCAACACTAACACATATTTTAAATACCACATAACTACTTACATCTATTATACCTATAATATTATCCATTACATTGAGGAGTAAAATGCTCTCACTTGCAAAAAAATGAAAGAGTATTTGATATATCAAAATTACTATTTGAATAGATATCAATCAAACTATTAAGGCAAAAATTACACATGAATTATAAAATTATATATATACACACACACAGTAGATGTACTAAACATGTTAAAGGGCATAAATAGCCTATTGCATATTATCACAATAAGAGTGTTCATGTGGCTGTGATCATCTGTGGACATAAGCAAATCACCTACAGTTAACCATACTTTGTTCATCCCCTGGGACGATTTATGGGCAATAACCATCCATAGTTGTGAAAACTATGCAATTTCAAGCTATGTATAGCAACTAACGATGCACTCATAATCTATTCCTTTACTAGCTTTTACATAACATGCATTTAAATTATTCATGACTGTTTGACATAAGACAACATATAAACTCCCAATATTTTTAAAGTTTTATAGTGTACATGACAGCAAGATGAAAATTATAAAAACCATTACATATTAATGAAGCAGTCTGAAGTTGAAAACAGAAATGCACAAAAATATTTGTATGCTTTCCCACATGTATAGTAATGACAAAATATTAAAGTACTGACCTGCTCAGGCTCCACATGACAAAACATGGAAATCTTCTCCTTCACTGCCATTTCTATAGGTTTTGCACTTCTGCAGACAATCTGTCATAACAAAAAAAATAATCTCAAATATTTACTAGGCAAGCCAACAAAAGATACTCAATATTTCAAAGAGGAATTCATCTCCTTTGGAAGCAGAACCTTTTTTTTTTTCCTTTTTTGGAGTTCCACAATATATCACAGCTCACAAATACCTAATAGCTCACAAATACCTACTAGCAAGGCAGAAGTAAAACAGTCACCTGCCCATACCGACTCACTTTCATTCATCTTTCTTTGGCTTTATCTGTAATAATGAGCCCTATGTTCTCCTTTCTTGCAGCTACCATTATAATACTCTTTACCTTAAGTCTAGCAGCTCTATAAGTATGAATAATATCAAAATATAATAATAATATAAAACAAAATACTGTTACATTATCAGTAAGATTAGATCTGAATTTAGAGCAATACAACTTAGCTTATGTGCATGTTTCTAGTATTTCAGTACTTTAGCACCTTTTTATAATTCTTAATTTGCACATCAGGACAAAAACAAAAAGAATCCAAGTATCAAAAACCTATTTCATAAATTCTGTGGCGCTTTTACTGATGCAATTATTCTGCTAGCATTTTGCTGATGAATTTAAAACTCAGTAATTTTGGAAAATATTGACAATTTGTAACCAATGAAGAAAATAAGTATATGCTTTGGTATTTGTTAGAAGAGGTCTTTTTTTTTTTTTTTTTTTGCATTATGTAACTCCAGGCAACTAGCTTGAAATGCAGAACTGCTCTATCAATGATTACTATCTATCAATAATAAATGATTACTGCTCTATCAATTGATTACCACCTTTAGTTATTTTAAAACCTGAAAGTATAACAGAAAGTAGGATGATCCTGTTACAACACTAGTTCATTATTTTCCCCATCTTTCTATCAAATGCAACTACTTAACACATTAGCCATTTTGCTCAGAAACCTGTGGCTGACCTTAGATCATCCTACTAATGCAGCTTAGCTACACTGATATTGATGAAGTCTAATTAACTTCCCCTACCCTTACAACAAATTTCAGAAACATTAAAAAAAAGGTAAGTGTAAGGGGAAAATTAGTGCACATTCAAATAATTACAGAACAACTTGTACATTCTATTCAATTAAGAACAGCTTAAGAACTCGGTACAGTTTGCAGGTGAAGGTATAATTCACAAACCTTGACAACATGAGCACATTGCTAAACGCACTTTGAAACCTACCATCTCTGTTGCTGAGACAAACTTAAAGCTAATGCAGACACAGACACCAAAAACATCAGAATCGACACGAACATACAAAACTACAGTAACAGTGATAGAGATGCACCTTGAAGAAACAGAAGATGAGGAACAATTCAATTGAATAGGGCAGCACTGACAAGCAAACACAGTTTTCAAAGTGCTCTAACAGAGCACCTGATACCTGCAGCTATAGTGTGTTCATTAGGCACTTAGAACACCCCATGGAGAACAGAAAGGCTCCTGCACATACACAGCTGAGACCAGCCCAGCATGTCACCTCGGGAAGCCTGGGAGCAGGCAGTGAGGCAGCAGGTGTCAGAGCAGGACTGGCCAAGCTCACAGCAGGCAGCCTGGCAGCACAGCCTATGAAGGAAGCCCTCCTGACTGCTGTTGTAGGAGCTTCCCCATGTGCTGTCTTGACCTTGAGCCCCTGCCCAAGCAACCATTTAAAGATTTTCCTGAAGCAGAGCCCAGGGAACTTTCTAATGGTGGCGAGAGGCTGTGCTTAGAGTGTACTCCCTCACTGCTTTAGTGGGCAACAGCAGCAGCCAAAAAAAATTTAGAAAAAAGATACTGTGCTTCTGGCAGTCCCAGAGCTGCCCCAGGCAAGAACTGGAGATGTGAGAAAGTGACCAGATTGGTCTGTTTTCCTTTTACTACACACACAACAGGTTTTTGAAAGCTTTTATTTGTGGGGGGAGAGGGAAAAGTCAGGCACTGGCAATTATCTTAAAGGCATTCAAAAAAATCACATGCAACTTGCCATACGTGATCAGCACATCAACGGATTTTGAAGTTTAGGCCCTAGAGCTTGGAATACACAGCATAGCACTGCATTAAGAAAAGTCTTTCCCTTCACAAGCTGATTACAATTACCAGGTCACAACAATTTGAAGATAAAGAATCCTTTCAGCACAACATAAAAGTTAGTTGTATGGCTATCGTTTTAAGAACCATTTTTCCTTTTTGAGAATATACATATTGCTGCTTCTTAATCACACAAAAAAAGAAGTTCGTGAGAGAATGAAGCCAGAAACATTCCAGGTCTTCCCACAAAGAATACTGAGACTCCAGAGTATTTTTAGCAGTAAAGAATTACTTTTGTAAAAAGATCCCTTTAGAAGAACATAGCTACAGTCCCAAGACATTGCAAGGAGTTAGTTAAATTAACTTAGAGTGAATTTGAGTAATTTGATTTCCTGTGGCTTTAGTGAAACAGTGAAGCACATATTTTGCATTTCTTCTAAAATTCTCATCTCTCATGAGAGACCAAGGCTTATTCTCTGAACACAGGTTATGCAAGCATGATGCAAGGATGAAGTTCTAGATGAACTATAAACAAAAATCCATATTTATTGACTCACCAAATCTGGAGACAAGCCTAGACCCCTCAGTGCTCGAACACTGTTCTGTGTTGGTTTTGTCTTCTGTTCACCAGTGGCATTAGGCTGGAAAAGCACATTTTGAAAGCTCAAACAGCAACTAACATCTACTAACAAAGCAGTTACAGATTAAAAGAGAAAATTCATTGCAATGAATAATATTTCCAGGAAGTAAACATATACAAACAGAGCCACAATGTGCCAGAAGCATGTAAGTAATGACAGGGGTGCCATGCCTAAAAATACTGTGAAGAAAACACAGGGCCCTAATTCAGGTCAGGCTTATTTTGTCTTTTTTTTTCTTTCAGAAAAAAAAGTTTCAATATAACTGACTCAGGTAGAAGAATAATAATATTCCAAAAGTTGGATTTTGCTAATAAATGGAGAATGTCCAACACAGTACAAAACCTTCAGTAACTATCCTTGCAAATACTCAGATGTAGTAAATAATTCTGTTGTCTGATACACAGACTTAATCCTGTCAGCTGCTGATCAATCCTCTAATCCATAGCTGTAGTTGGTAATAATTATCTTTTTGTCTGTACAAGGTGAAAACACATCATTATTACCAACCTTCACTTACCAAAATCTCCCCAATTAATACTTACCTTTTAAAAGACTAAAACCTATTTGTGAAGTAAAATATGGAGGTCAAATGAAAAGATACTTCTAGCCCTGTACAGAAAGGTGTAGTGGTCTTGGCTGGAAGACCACTGTACATTGAGGAGTTACTGATCCACATCAGAGTCCAGCTGAAAGGCCCAGGCTTGCAATGCACAGATCCCTGGGCTGCAGGACAAACTCAGCCAGGTCATCCTAACAGAAGCTGCAGGCAACTCCCACTCTGCATCCACAGTGACAGCACCTGTGTGGCCTTGCCTTTATCTAGGGATGTGGCAAAAGGTTCTCCTGAGAACATCCTTTCTGTTTGACAATAGAAATGGCACAGTTCTTTCCTTATAAGAAAATTATCTTTTATCTCAAATGACAGAAAGAGGAGAATTTCTTCTATGGATGTGATCTGCCCAGCATGCTGCACACCAGGGCCGTTCAATGCTACACCACCTGTGGTTCCACTACCTGAAGAGATATAAGGTCACTTATGCTGTTCTCTCCTTATAGCATTAGCTTGAACAGAACTGTAACTGATACCTTAGAGACTCTGACTGCCTTTCCAATTAGGGTGTTAAGGGGTGGTGATACTGGGTTGTGGCTGGATTTTACATCTCCATCTCTAAAACCCTCCAGCATGAAAGGGTTAACAGGACAAGTGAACAAAACATAAAGCCCAATACAGAGTAAAATTTATTTTATTAATTCTAATAACTTACCTGTGGTACCAGGCTAACATGGATATTACAGAAGTTCTCTCTTTTTGCTTTGAACTGAAACTGTCTAAATGCTTCAACAAATGGCATTCCTTCAATATCTCCAATGGTTCCACCCAGCTGAAAAGGAAAGCTTGGATATGTCAGAGTGGCAGAAAGCAAAAAAGAGAAGGAAAAAAAGTCTCATATTCAACAGGTTTTCTCAAATTTTTATCTTAAAAAACCCTGGAAGTTGAAATTTGCAGGCATGCTCTGCAAAGAACTCTCATATACTCTGCATTTTGTTTCCTGTGGAAAACATTAAACAATCTTTCAGTTTCATAATATTTACTTTACAGCCAATACAAAAACCTCTCATGGGAAGACTTGTGGTGCTACTGAATAATATATGCTCTTGCCCTGCCTTCAAAGTGATGAACAAGTAATCAATAGTTAGGCTGATGTGAAGGCTTTTGTACAGAGAAACTTCATATTTTCCTATCAGATTGTTGTGACCAATGAGATACAGACATTTAGCAATCATAGCTTTCCAATATCGATAAGTGTTTGGTACCAAGTATTTATCACCAAACCAAAATCCAAGACTAAAACTTTATAAAGACAGAAATTAGGTGTCTTTCAAAGACACAGCTGTAGTAGACTAAGCACTGAATAAAGCATTATTCAGCACGTAACTCTAGTTGTGTCTCAGAATGATCTTTCTGTGCCACCAAGTGGCTTTTGACAGAATTGCCTATTTCTGTTCAGCACCAGAAAAGCTTCTGACAACTACATTCTTGCATAACACATGTTCAGTCTTACTCCTTCAGGATTTTGCCATGGAAAAACATTGAAATACTCGAAGTACTGAAGAAAAATATTTTGTCAGTCTGGAGGTATAAATGTATATCAAAAAACACCTACCCAAACAAACCTCTCACATGGAGGAAACATAAAATAAAGACTGAAGTTAAAGGACTGATGAGACCATCACTAATCTTCTCATGCAACTTCTGCGTTTACTGTTTTGGCTTTTTTTAATTAAATGCCAGACTCTCTCTGTGCACATCATAAAAAAAGATCTATAACTATACCAATAAGTATGTTTTAATCAAGTCAGATTCTTCTGCTTAAGAAATACTGAGCAGTTCTGTGGCCTGGGTCACAGTTTACTACACTATTGATTACAGTGGTCACTTCTGGCATTAAATCTATGACATTCTTCTGCCAAATTCTCAAGTATAATCTTTTTCAGTATTCTCTGTTGTAATAGTAATACCAGGAATTACTGCTCTTCCTCCAGTTGTCTCAATGCCCTACTAAGGGTGGGTAAAACTCCTTTCCATTGTGCAGAACATCAGCACATGAAGCAATTAACAAAGCTGTCTCCAGAGATCTTAAGACAACATCAGAAAGTGGGAAACTAACTTACACATTGCTTAAATATATTCCTTTAAACAGGACCATAAGCAGAAAGATGGACACTTGAGTTCTTGAGGAAAGCTGGAATGTTACAGGCTCTCCTAGTGACTTTAGGAGATTTCAGGTATTACACAAGTTTTCTCAATACTACTAACAGCATAAAGCTTCAGTCAAATGTCTAGATCTTGGAATAGTTCACATTGCAGTAAGTGTTTGCTTTAATTTTAGAAATTAATAAACTCTTAATCAGCTCAGTTTCAGCAGCATTCTAGAATGGATTTAGTCAAGTAAATGGAAGCTGTAGGGATAAGATGACACCTATCACTTTCAGAGTAAACCAAAGAATGTAAAATGTCTTTGCACTGCTGCTCCCTATAAAACTTCAGTCTGACATTTTGACAGTAAGCAGCAAAACCAGAGCAAACTAGTTCTTTGTGTTCACCTGCAGATATATAACCTAAAAGGTTCCATACTTGCCTCAATTACACAAATTTCTGGCTCTTCTCTGTCGTCATCCACTGGAACTTTTGCCTGATTCATTACCCATTCCTGAACTGCATCAGTAATATGTGGAACAACTACAAGACAAAACAAAGAAGGCAAGCATAGCTTACCTTAGGCCCATATACAAATTTTTGCATGCAAAAGGGGAAAATTAAGAGGAAGCCAAGAGGGAACCACTAGGTTCTTTCTCTATTCCTCCTTTCCTTGAGCCCAGAAGCCAAACATTTCAGAAATGTGCCCATATCTCTTGGGAGGGAGAAAGGTAAGGTGTAAAGTGGTGCAGCAAGGAGCAGCCTGTTGTTCTAGCCGATCACTTCTTTTGTGAAGACTGAATGGACTAGCATCCATCCAGAATTAAATACATTACCTTGAACGGTTTTTCCCAGGTAATCACCATGTCTTTCTTTATTAATGACATGCTGATATATCTTTCCAGTTGTGATATTGTTATCTTTATAGAGATTGATGTCCAAAAATCTCTCATAGTTTCCCAAATCTAAGTCAACTTCTCCACCATCATTCAATACAAAAACTTCACCTGAAAACAGAAAGTGAAAACAGACAGAAAACCAGTAAGATAATCAGAAATTATTAAACACACAAGAGGAATACCACAAGCATTTTAAAACTGAAGATTTTGTTTCTAATATGACACATCAATACAACACGTACTGCAACTCAATTTGCATTGCTATTCTGTGTGACAATATCTGTCATTAGTTTTACATCTAACGTCTATCTCTCAGTTTTGCAAATACATTTGTAATAGTGCCAAAATATGTAAGTGACTTATGAATATTTAACTGGCATTTTCACAGTGCTGCAATCCTTCACTGGAAGAAAACAATATCCAGAAATCATAAATCAGCAAAAAATAAAATATTAATTTACTTGTGGAAGACAAAAAACGTGGTTTTATAAGCATGAATTATTATGCATGTTCAAAGTGTTTCACCGTAAATTCTTGTGGTGTGGATCTATTTTAATGATTAAGGCTTGCATCAGGAGTAAAATTAGGATGAACATAAATGCTTCTCAAATGTGATCACTGTTTCTTAGTCAGTTGTGCATTTGGTTCACTATGTCCACAGTGAGGGTTATCTCTGACCATGAAAAATCTAACAGAAATATCCTTCAGGTTCAGACTTTTCTTAGCCCTCTAAATTCTGAATCTAGTTAACTTCCAAATGAACTAAAGTTGCTAGATCTTGAGGTAAGGCTGGAAAGCTCTTAAGAAAAATTCTAAAATATTTTGCCAGGACCAAATGAATCAATGGCTAAACAGGTTCCAGGCCAAATGCACAAGCTTAAAAAATAATAATTTTTAAAAAGCAGTTCCCCTGAGAGTATATTGTGGACTATGGAAATACATATCCCACAAAGGTACAACACTCCACTTCAATGAGCAGCCTAACAAATCACCCCAATGAGTACAACAGAGAAGAGGATTTCTGCCTTATTCTGTGAGGCACTTAATACCTCCTCTGGAGTACAACAGAGAAGAGGATTTATGCCTGATTCTGTGAGGCACTTAATACCTCCTCTGTGCTATGTCCTTAAGAACATACAGTAAGGAATTAACTTGTAAAATAATTATACAATTACCAATAATTACCATACTATTGGGTCTTTTAAATACAAAACAAAAAATAAAGCACCACATTATTGTGAATTTATGTGTATTTATGGGAAAGGGAACAGCACTAGTCTTCATACCATGTTCATACGGTGAGAAGGTTCCAGCATCTATGTTTATGTAAGGATCAATTTTGATTGCAGTGACACGTAGACCACATGATTTCAGAATGGTGCCAATGCTGCTTGCAATGATCCCTTTGCCAATGCCTGAGATGACACCACCAGTTACCAGGATGTACTTCATCGGAAAATCAGCACAAACACATAGACCTTAGGCTGGAAATCTAAAACAACAAAGACCAAAGATGTACATCTGATGAATTCATGTCAGGGAAGAACACTGACTCAGTCTACAAAGAAACTAAGTTAAAATGACCTCCAGAAATAAACACACAAATATGCTCATTTTGGAATTTGGGAGCAGGATTCACCTCTGCCAGTTTCTACACCAACATGTAAGCTAAGCACCTCCATCATCCCAAAAGAAGTTCTTTCACAGAGTGTGCAAGAGACCAATCCACACACAGAGTTGAGGTATTTATTTACAGCCCTGTGCAGAAAGAGGTGCTGGGCAGCAAAACCACAAAGCCAGCAACACAACTATCAAAACTTTTCACTATTTATCTATCTTAGCAAACAAAAGCACCAATGTTCATTGGCTACAAGTTACATAGTTCTCTTTATAATTATTATTCTTCTATTGGTTAACAATTCCCTCACTTTTTACACTAATTAGTCCACATGCTCTGTCTTTCTCTTCTTTTGGGTCAATGGGTTTCTGGAGTCACTGGGCCATGAGTTGGTGTCACCATCTCCCCCTGCCAGAAATACCTTTTACCCAGCCAGAGCTGCTTTTACACAGTCGCTGCTGAGTTGACTTTACTAGTTTCTTCCTTACCTTGGGAGTTCTGCCAAATGTCCTTGTGGCCCACAAATTCTGCATTCTTTGTGCCCACTATCAGCAGAACATCCTCTTCCCCAAGCTCTGTTAACCTCCCCTTAGGTTTGAGATCACTGAAGCATGTCAAGCCCTAAACCTTAACAAGGCAATTCTACCAACAAGTAATTTATCTCTAGAACACCCAGACATCACCTAAATCCACTCCACAGTCAGCAGAAAAACAGATAGCATTGTGATTCACTGCCCTATGAAGATGTCAAAGATGCATATTTCATCCGACATATTCCTCTCCCATGACAGGAAAAGCCAGACAACTTTCAGAACAAGTTAGATTAAATGAATCTCACCCTGTATTTTTTCTAAATTAAAGCAGCTAATAATTTTGTGTGTTTTGAGATGCTTATTGAAAGATTGTCCATTACTACATTAGCCAGGACACTCACATTCTCTACCCAATAGCTTTATGTTCAAAAATAGTGACTGTAGTTTCAAATATCAATTAAAATCAAAATGTTATACTAACCCTTCCATTTTTCAGAAGCTTTTACTTCTCCAAGTCACAGTACATCACATATTTAACCAGAAGTCTTACAATACCCTACAGATCAACAGCACACCAGACCAGGAAAGAAAACTTGAATCGGAATGTCCATACTTATAAACAGTATTTTTCTGCTCAAGAGCCTAGAGCCCTTCCTTCACATGCCTACCCAATCTCCCTCTCCAAGAAATTATTGTGAGACAAAAATCAGAAAAATAATATTCATCATCTCTGGACCGTGATGCAGACTAAGAGCTGATGCTGTCCTAGAAAACAATGCTGCGTCTGCTTTTAGTGTCAGATTTAGAGAAACACCTGATGTTCTGATGCTCATTAGCTTGATGCACTCAGAATGCCAAACCTGGATTGGCATCAGCCGTGGCACAGCCTTGTCAGTCTCTGCTTCCTTGTTTAGGCTGCAAAATCAGTGATTCTTCACAAGAGGGAACTATGAGTACTCACAAACACTATCCCCTGAAGATAGAAGCATTACAGTTAATGCATATTATGGTGTTGAAACCTTGATCAGCTACATCGTGGCTTACAATGCTCTATATTAGTATAAGCATAAGCAACAACAGCCACTCAGATACAGAAACTTCCTCTCTTGAAAATTTGGCTCTTTATAAGAAGCCTAGATAATTAAAACTGAAAAAAAAAAAAGGATCTGCTATGACATAAGATATTAAATATCATACTAGGTAAATTATCTGATTGGGGGGAGGAGAATCTAAGAGATGCTGGTATGTCTATGCCACCTTGCACTGTGCTTAAGTATGAATGGTAAGGGATCCAGAACTATCAAAAAGGGATAACAAGGAGACCACCCCCTAAAATTTCTAAGAATTACTATCCTAATTAAATATTCTTAATCACCCTTCTTGTTGCTATAATCTGCTGTTGTTGTCCCTCACAGTCTCCTACCTCATCTGGCTTTCACAGAAGCATAGATTTGCCATTTCTCTATCCCATCTGATGTTATCTGTATCTCATTCCTAACTGCATTCACATTCCATTCGGGCAGCTGTGGAGGCTAATCACTGGAACAGTGTTTGAACAATGACAACATGGCTCACCACAGAGCCAGGGTAAAGAAAATCTTTCCTTGCTTAAGTACCCAATACATCCAAAGTAACCTGCAACAGCACACAATCTAATAGCACTCTGTAAATCAAAGCAGCTGGTACTAAGCAGCAGCTCGTGAATGAACATTGTATTCATCCTTTTGCTACACTGAAGTAACATAAATAAGTCCTGGACCTTTAGGAGACTGAGACTATAACAATGCTTATTATCAATACTCTTGTATTTCCTGGCAATAGGAATTAATAAACTACTGTTTCCTGCTCAATATGGACATTGAAGACCACAGACACCGAAACTATCTCGCTCAGGAGAAAAGGATTATCCAGAATTAACTTTCCGCTGCTATTTAATTTAAATATGTAATTTTAAGATTTTAAGATTTGGAGCCTCCCTCCTCTGATTCAGACTATTGCTTCATGAATCAGCTAACCTAGTTGTCGACATTAACATTTCATAGAATCATAGAATCAATCA
>NW_008662661.1:0-7017 GCF_000695815.1 Acanthisitta chloris
AATTAAAATCAGACTTAAAAAGGGATGAAAAATTCTTGGTCTAAAGCAAAACCTGATCTCTATTTAAGGAATAACTTAAATCTACCTAACATAGAACAGCAATTCTTATTCTGCTTATCAGCAAACACCATCAGATCTCAAGGTGACAAAGATCAAAGCTACCCAGGAAAGACAGTTGGGACTGTTAGACCTGAAGTTAACAGGATGATTTCACACTACTGGTGCATCATTGGGAGGTCAACTACAGTAAAAAACACTAAGATTTAGAGATAACATGTTAAAAACCAGTTTCTCCCCAAGTTTTATTGGTCAAACAAGAAGAATTTCAGCCTCTGACCTTTTTCTGTGTTAAGAGAAGTTCACAAAAGTTCACTTTGGGAGACCCATGGCTTGGATTGTTTGGGGTATAACTGCCAAGCAGCTTAAAAAGTGGTTTTTTGATCCTCAGGGTGCTTTTTGCACATGGTGTGAGGGTTGTATCCCTGATAGCTGACAAGGACACTGCTAGGGAGAAGGAGCTTTACAGGCAATCAGAGCAAACTGCCCCACCAGAAAAGCTTCAGTTAATATTCACTAAATAGATCTTTCTGTTGAACTTACAAGTCTTTTATAAACTGTAGTAGGAGAGGGAAATAATACCTCTGGTTTTTAGTCTCTACCAGGACAAAAACATGAAGCACCTACCGAGCTTTCTGTGGATTTGCCAACAACTTCTGCTACAAGTCTAGTTAGGAGAAGGACATATGGCACCTCCATGCCCAGGAAAGACACAAGTCTAAATGCAAACGAGAAAAATCAATTAGAATATGACTTAGGCATGGCTTATTCATTCCCTTGATTAAGGAGCTGTTCAGCCTGGAGAAGAGAAGGTTGTGTGGAGACCTCAGAGCAAATTTCCAGGAGCTGAAGGGGCTCCAGGGAAGTGCAGAGGGGCTTGGTTGGGAACTTCAGTGACAGGACAAGGAGCAATGGGGAGAAATTGAAAGAGGGAAGTTTAGATTAGGTATTTGGAAGTTTTTCACTGTGAGGAAAAGGTTGCCCAGGGAGGCTGTGGCTGCCCCAACCCTGGCAATGTTCATTCCAGGTTGGATCAAGCCTTGAGCAACCTGCTCTGGTGGGAGGTGTCCCTGCTCAGGGACGGGAGTTGGGACTAGATGCTCTCTAAACTCCATTCCAACCCCTTAACATACTATGAACTTTTGCCAACATATCCCTTTTGTTTGAAGGGAAAAGCCTTGAAAATGAAAGCTGCTGAAGGGAAATGACTTACCTTGATACAAGACAGGAGTTTGAGACATCCAGAGCTT
Source organism: Acanthisitta chloris (assembly GCF_000695815.1). Lineage (NCBI taxonomy): Eukaryota > Metazoa > Chordata > Aves > Passeriformes > Acanthisittidae > Acanthisitta > Acanthisitta chloris. The sequence goes on from NW_008662661.1 coordinate 1,308, forward strand.
TCCCTCCAGCTGCAGAAGGGCAGTTTGTGGCTGTGGTTGCTAAGAAACGAGGAACCTTATCAGTCTGTTCCAAACTGGGCCATGCAGAGAGTATTCCACACCCAGGATCTGAAAATCAATGGCATTACAACAGAGCAAGTCCTGCCTGGCACCACCACTGATAACCTCCCCCTTTCCCAGGCTCCATGTACAACTGGGATGGCTTTGGAGCACATGTCACCATGGAAAGGCAATACCACAATTAATTTGTCCCATGACAGCACTCATGAAGCATTAATGAAGTATGAAGCATTAATGAAGTATGAAGCATTAATGAAGTCTGCCTGCTAATCAGCTGGGGGTTTAATTGCCTGAGAACTGACCTTCTCTGTGGAAAAAGGAATATTGTGGTCAGTCTGCTACAAACTTTTTCCCCCTCAAATTGCCATGGAACTCCAGGCCAGGCCATGTTTGGGACATTAGTTATATTTTATTATATTAAGATATTAAACACAAGGCTCAGGGTCATGATGCTCTGCAGTGCTCAACCACTCCCTGTGTCAATAGGATCAATCTGCCTGTTCTCTAGTCAATAGAATGATGGAAGGCACAGGCAGAGCTCAGGATGCTCCAAGAGCAGCCTGGATTTAGGGAATGATAATATTTTATACTGTAAATAAAACAGGGGGATACAAAATACCCTCTAAGCAGAGCTAAATGAGAGGAAAGTGCCTGAGAGAAAAGCTTCATCTGAGAGGAAAACTCTCAACTGAAGAGAAAATTCCCCCCAATTGAGGGGAAAACTTTTCCCAAACTGAAGGAAAAATTCCTCCAAACTGAAGGAAAAATTCCCCCCAATTGAGGGGAAAACTCTTCCCAAATTGAAGGGAAAATTCCCTCCAGTTGAGGGGAAAACTCCCCCAAAATGAAGGGAAAATTCCCCTCAAATTGAAGGGAAAACTCTCTCAAAATTGAAGGGAAAACTCTACCCAAATTGAAGGGAAAACTACTACTTCAAACTGAAGGAAAAATTCCCCCCAAAGTGAAGGGAAAACTCTCACCAAACTGAGGGGAAAACTCCCCCAAAATGAAGTGAAAATTCCCCTCAAATTGAAGGGAAAACTCTCTCAAAATTGAAGGGAAAACTCTACCCAAATTGAAGGGAAAACTACTACTTCAAACTGAAGGAAAAATTCCCCCCAAAGTGAAGGGAAAACTCTCACCAAACTGAGGGGAAAACTCCCCCAAAATGAAGGGAAAATTCCCCTCAAATTGAAGGGAAAACTACTCCAAACTGAAGGGAAAATTCCTCTAAAATGAAGGGAAAATTCCCCCCAATTGAGGGGAAAAGTCCTCCAAACTGAAGGGAAAACTCCTTTAGCGATTCATTTCACCTGAAATTTGTTGCTATTTTTGTCCCCTACAAAAAATCCACTGGATGAGTTTTAAACCCCTGCCAAATGCATATCCTGCCCCTTGGCAAGTTGTTTTTTTCTGAAGACCAAAAATCATTGAGTAGTTCCTGTGATTAATTTCCTGCCTATTTTTTCAACTCACTTCCACACAGAGCCTCAACTTCAAAATAAGATTAGTTCAGCTTGGGGTGGGGGAAAACTTATTATTCTCCTCTATCAGCTGAAAGCTCCAAGATCAAGGACTGGAAATCCTGAAATCCACACTCCAGTCTCATTTTTACAGTGGGGATTGAGGCAGAGCAGGGAAACCTTGAACTGACATAATCCCTTCCAATTTAAGCAGAACACTGTTAATTATGTTCTGTTAATTATTATCTAATGTTAAAACAATCCCCAGGATGTATTTTAATCATAGGCATACAGAGTTTGCCTTATTACCTATCAGTTTTCTACAATTTAGCTTCAGAAATGAGATTTTTGGCTTCTTGGCTGACAACGATTTCCTCTAGGGGAAATAGCTGGAGTTGGTAAAGATATTTGCTAATAAATTTCTCATTGATTTGGCTGCTTTGCACAGGTTTTTGTCAATATCTGATTATTCTAATAGCTGTAAATACACAGTAAAAGCAGATGAGAAAAGGAGTTCTTTAAAGAATAAATTTTTTTACCTAGAAAAATAATGGTCAGGAAGAAGATATGAGAAATGCAAAAATATAGTTGGGAAAAAAAAAGCCACTTTAAGTGCCCAATCGTCCTGGTTGGGAATGCAAATAGCTCTCCAGAAGTAGCTCAATATTGGTTACATTTCCAGCTCTGAAATAAATCAGGACACTAATCCCCAATCCTGTTGCATTGATGGGCTGACATTTGTCCACAGCCTCAAACCACAGCATCTGCCCTGCAGCTGTTGCAGCAGAAATAGGACACAGGATCTATCTGCCCTCAAATCATCAGCCAATATTTTTTATTTCCATCAGACAGAGACAATATTGAAGCTTTCAATGTGTATACAGAGGTTGGTTGGGTTTTGGTTGAAGCAGTTTGAAGTGCAGGAAAAAGAAAGCAGAGCTGAACAAGCTGATTTAAAGCATCCAAATATGAGTTGTGTGTTATATTTAATCAATCTACATTTTAATCCGAGTCTCAGAATGACTTCTTTGCATCCTGGTGGATTCTCTATCATCTAGGAAAAATGAGAAGCTATTAACATACTACATATATATATATAAATAACACTGAATGAGGCAATGTCAAGCCAGGAAGGTAACACTAAATATCTCCTTTTTGGGGGGGATAATTCCCAGGAAAGATATCAGAATTCAGCATCTATATTCTATATCACTCTATACATTATGCAACAATAGGAAAACAATCTATATCACATATAAATACACATAATGTTTCTAAAATCACACCTCAGCACGCGTGGAAAAAGTTTCTAAATCAGGGAATAAATCAAGAACTTCCAGCAGAGATTTGTGCTGTTAATTGCTCTCACTGTTCAAAACCACAAACACAACTCATTTTATTGCTTTGCAGTCACATCAGAACTGTTTGGCTGCCTCCATGGACAATATTTGACACCATCATTTGAAATTTAGAAGGGAAAAAAAAGGCCCAGATCTTGTTAGATATTCAGGACTAACCAAGCCCTGAGAGGAGCTGAAGTTTTAGCTTTTAAATGAAGTATAAAAGGAGGTTTAGAATGGATATTAGGGATAAATTCTTTCCTGTGAGGGTGCTGAGACACTGGCACAGGTTGTCCAGAGAAGCTGTGGCTGGTCCATCCCTGGGAGTGTTCCAGGCCATGCTGGATAAGGCTTGGAGCAACCTGGGCTGGAGCAAGGTGTCCCTGCCCATGGGGCAAGATGAGCTTTAAGGTCCTTCCAACCCAAACCAGTTTGGGATTCTGTGATACATTCCATGATCTGTGAGTTTGATCCTGATCAAACACCCACAGCAAAGAATATGTTTCATGTTTGGCACTGTTTTCTCCTTGGATTATGGAGAAAAAAAACCCCACAGAACTAATGTCATGCACAAACTGGAGCCCAAATTAGCAAGTGTTTCTGTTTCAGATGCCAAACACTGTGGAGAGCACAGACATTCCAATTAAAACAAGGATTTCACACCAGTGCTTCACGTTTGGAACAAACTTCCAATCACTGTCAACTTGGAGCTCAAGTGCCACAATACACAGAAGCCAAACACATCAAGATTCACTAAGGGAATTCTTCCCCTTTCAAAACCAACACAAACAATCCCTGAACACCAAGAGTTTTTCCACCCACTCCTGCAAGCAAAAGTGCTTTAATTTATCTTTATGCCTCCAGTTTTTACACACAGAGCTTTGTATCTATATTTCTGCTGTATTATCAGTATCTTCCTGGCTTAAAGTGTTGCTGGAGCTTTGAGCAAGGGAATTTCTGCAGGTACCTGGAAAGAGATGGCAGGGGAAAAAAAAGAAACTTTGCTTCATTTCAGGTGGTTTCATCATTGCCTCAGCAGATGTGAGGTTGAAACTGTATCACACTCAAAGGCTCCTGAATTCTGATGTACCTTGAATTAGTCATGATAAAACTGAGAGCAGAAAAGTCAAAGTGAAGTTTCACAGGGTATAAAGGATCAAACTCACTGACCAATTCCTTCACTGGTCCAAGTGAATTCTCACAGGGTATAAAGGTTTAACCTCACCAACTCTCCACAGGTCAAAGTGAAGTCTCACAGGGTACAAAGGATTAAACTCACTTACCAACTCCTCCACAGGTGCACACCAAACCTCTGCATCTTCCTCAGGTAGCACCAAACTCCTGTGGGATGTGGTTTGCTGCTGATTCCTCCCTGACACTGCAGCTGTTTCACAATTCACCTGAGTGGCAAAGCAACAGATCCAGGGTGTGCTTAGAGCAAATCTTTTATCAATCACAGCCAAAGGAGGACTTGTTTTTCCAGCTTTCTGGACATGCCCCCACGAACACAACTCCTATCCCTACCCCAACATCCCCGTGATTATGCAACAAGGGCAGCAACCAGCAATTAAACCCACACACTTGCTGCTGCAGACAGTGATATCTACCTCTGCTTCCAAATCTGTTCCATCCCTGCAAGGTGCCTTGAGCAAACTCTAATTTACACCAACGTTTACTGCTCTAACATGTCTTGCTGTTACAACAGTTGTTGCAGCCTTAAAAACCTAGAGGAGAAATGGATGTGCTGCAGGGCAAGATGATTTGGAAATGGAACATAGAGAGTCAGGGAATGGTTTGGGTTAGAAAGGGCTTAAAAATAATCCAGTTCTAAACTCTTCCATGGGCAAGGAACACTAGGTTGCTCCAAGCCCCATCCAAGCTGGCCTGGAACACTCCCAGGGATGGAGCAGCCACAGCTTCTCTGGGCAACCTGTGCCAGTGCCTCAGCACCTCACAGGGAACAATTCCTTCCCAATATCCATACTAACCCTCCTCTCTGTCAGTGTGAATCCATTTCCCCTTGTCCTCTCCCTTCAGGCTCCAAATAGTCTCTCTCCATCCTTCCTGTAGCTCCTTCAGGCACTGGAATGATGCAATTAGGTCATCCCTAAACCTTCTCTTCTCTAGGCTGAACAATCCCAAAGTATATATAGCCTGGTTGGGGCTTTTTAACCCCTAAAATCTGCGTTATTTGAGTGCGTATTTGGTGGAAGCTCAGCCAGGAAAAAAAAAAACGACTCTAGGCTGTCCCAAAGTATATATAGCCTGGTTGGGGCTTTTTAACCCCTAAAATCTGCGTTATTTGAGTGCATATTTGGTGGAAGCTCAGCCAGGAAAAAAAAAAACGAAATACCCACAACCCCAGAAAAACCCTTAGCCTGCCAAAAATGGTATTAAACTGAGTTAGTTTATTAGGAAGTAAAGCTTCAGTGGGTGATGAGCAGAAGGTGGTTCGTATATATAGCCTGGTTGGGGCTTTTTAACCCCTAAAATCTGCGTTATTTGAGTGCATATTTGGTGGAAGCTCAGCCAGGAAAAAAAAAAACGAAATACCCACAACCCCAGAAAAACCCTTAGCCTGCCAAAAATGGTATTAAACTGAGTTAGTTTATTAGGAAGTAAAGCTTCAGTGGGTGATGAGCAGAAGGTGGTTCGTTTCCAAAGGTTTCCCGGGAATATAGTAAAAGACAACACGGTAGTCCCGAAAGCACTGGGCGAGGAGAACCAGCAAGGAGCGACTCTCCCCAGCTTAACCCTGATGAAACCAGCGCCAGGATGAGCTTCCCCCTGGGGATCTCACTCACCCCACAGACTAAACCCATGTGCCACCACTTCCCACCGCGGGTA
>NW_008662662.1:0-828 GCF_000695815.1 Acanthisitta chloris
CTGCACACTCTACACTACACTGGTGAGTCCCTGCTGCCACAGGTGCCCTGTGCACCCACTGGGCCATGGTGATGACCTCATGGTGATGGTCATCATGCCCCTGCTGTGCTGGGGTGATGGGCGCCGTGACCTTGCGATGATGGTCACCATGCCCTTGCTGTGCTGGGGTGATGGGCGCCGTGACCTTGTGATGATGGTCACCATGCCCTTGCTATGCTGGGGTGATGGGCGCCATGACCCCCCATGGTGATGGACACCGTGCCCCCATCATGCTGAGTTAATGGTCACTGTGTCCTTACCATAACAGCATGATGGGTACCACTGTGTCCCTGCTGTGCCCCCATGGTGATGAGCTCTGTGTTCCCACTGTGCCCCCACAGTGATGGGCACTGTCCCTGCCATGACCCCAGTGAAGGTCACTGTGTCCCCACCGTGCCACACGGTGATGAGCACTGTGTGTCCCCAGGGCGGGCTGAAGGCTGTCATCTGGACGGATGTGTTCCAGACGGTGGTGATGCTAGCAGGGCAGCTTGCCGTCATCGTGGTGGGCGCGCTGCGCGTGGGCGGCATGGCCCGTGTGTGGCGCGTGGCTGAGCAGGAAGGCAAGATCGCTGGCATCGAGTGAGTGACCTGCTGTGGGGGGGCACACAGGGCAGCCTGGGGTGGGGAGAGGGACCTCAGCATGGCGTGGGGGTCCATCCCTGCTCCACCCCACGTGGGGTGTGTGGTGCCGGTGAGGATGTGTCACCATGACCCCTTGTTGCTCCCCACAGCCTGGACCCCAACCCCCTGGAGCGCCACACCTTCTGGACCCTGTCTGTGGGGGGT
>NW_008662663.1:0-299 GCF_000695815.1 Acanthisitta chloris
GTCTGCCTCACTGTGGGAGCCCTGGTGGGGATGGGGATGCTTTGGTGCACAGAGGCTCTGCTGTTGGTCCCCCTCCAAAGCTGGGGATGCTCATGCCCTTCCCCAGTGGTGAAGAGGTGAAGAGATATCAAGCTCCAGGTGGTGTTGCAGGACCTCAGCCCATGATGGCATGAGCAGAAAGCCATGGGCAAGGACCAGAGCTGCGAAGGGAAGTGAGGGGTGATGGCTGCAGGGCAGAAACAGATCCTTCAGCTCTAGCAGACTTTGAATGGTGCAAACTCAGGACAAAGTCAGCAACT
>NW_008662664.1:0-4157 GCF_000695815.1 Acanthisitta chloris
TCCTTCGCGGGCAGAGATACAGTCCCGGCAGGGCCCCTTGCACATCAGCACAGGCTGCAGGGAAGCCGTGAGCACACACGGCAGGACGAGGCCGGGGGCTCCCAAAAAAAACGCAGGACGGCTGGGCTGCGTGGGAGGGCAGCTGGGAGCAGCCCCAAGGCAAACGCAAGCACGCGGCTCTGCCCACACTTTCGGCCGCACCCCGGGGCTCCCTGCCACAGGACAGGGGAGAGCCAGAGGCTCCCGACCCTGCGGGAGAAGACAGGACACTGACAGAGCAGAAAAGCCACGGAGACACCAAAAGGGCAGTGGGAGCTCTCTCATGGGGCAGGGATTCTCTCCATGAGGGGTACAAACACAGTACTGAGAGGGCTTTGAGCTGGCAGGCAGGCAGAGGATGCCAGCAGAGGTTTTGCTCCCTGAGCCCCTTCACACACCACCCTGGGACTTGGCCAAACCCTGATGCTTGCACCAGTGTTTGCATTTTAACTGGACACCAACAGGAGAGGTGAGGAACATGGTTATTTCTGAAAAAAGGTAAGAAGAAACAGAGATGAACAGACTTGTTCCCAGTACAATAAAAAAAGCACACTGGTAAATACAAGGACAAAGCCTGTCCCTGACCTGCTAAAACAAAGCCCAGCAGGAGCCCAAAATTTTCAGCCCTGACTCTCTACTTTGCAAAACCAGGGCTGAAAAGTGCCACCACGTGTCCAAGATTCGGGAAGCGACTTTCAGAGCTGGGGCAAGACACAGGGTGCTGTCAGCTCCAGCTCACTCCATCCTCAGCCTGGATCCTGCAGGGATCTCCCGTGGGAACACATCCCTGGGTGCCCTGAGCTCGGGGAGGCACTGCTGGGCAGTGCTGCCACCTGGGAACGAGGGGATGTAAGGCACATCCAGACTGACAGCAGGACACTGCTGGTAGTATCTCCCTGCCCCCGGTGCTCAAATATTACCGTTCAGTGGGAGCTGGATCTTGGTTGGGGCCCGTGCCCAGCTAGGCAGGCAGCACTGGTCGGCACTCGAGGTCCAGCACAACGTGATGCACGTGAGGAGCATAGGATTTCACTGCCTCGATGTGCAGGACTCTGGTGTGCCACGGCTGCCCATGCAGCTCTGCTAGCAGCCCCTGGATCCGTGTCGCTGTGGCTTCAGCCCACCTCTGCCACTCGGGTCTGATCCTGGTCCCCAGCACCTCCTTCCCTCTGTTCTCCACTGGGTGCTGTGCCTCTCTGTCAGAGCTGGCTGCCTCTGGAGACCCCTGCTCAGCTGGTAGGACAGGGTTCTGCCATAGGGCTGGTGCAGGGGGAGTCTCCACGTTGTGGTGGATGTGCAGAACCCCACCTGTGTCCTTCTTCAGGACACGACAGGCCACTGGCCAGCCTTCCTCTGAGCTGGGGATCAGCCCCAGGTTCACCCTGTCCGCTACGTCCCGCAGCTCCAGCTGGGAGGAGAGAGGAGGTGAGGGGGATGCTGTGTGAGGACAGGGGTCTGCAGCCAGACAGCAGCGCTCACCTGTCGGCTGTCCCCGTGGTGGATGTGGCAGCGATCCCGCACACCATTCAGCACCAGGGTCCTGTGCAGAGCCTCCACGGCATGAATGTTCCACTCGCAGGCGTGGACAAAGGCAGCTGCTGCATGAACCAGGAATGGCAACGTGAAGTAGCCGATGCCTGTGGGCAGGAGGTGGCAGTTGCTGAGGGCAGTGACCTGCCAGGGATCCATGCTCCTCCCTGGAGGCAGGGAGGGATGTGCATTGCCACCCCAGCTCTCCAAATCTGCTTTGCTCTGGATTCGAACAAGCCCAAATACTGGGAAAATGGAAATTCATCCCTCCCTCCCTCTTCTGCAAAAGCAAAATCTGTCTTGAAAAAAATTAATAGAGGAGCTTATTTTACCTTCAGTCTTTGGCCATCAGCTTGAGACTTGGCCTGCACTGCAGAAGTGCCCAGACTAACATATAGTTTAATTAATCCAAAGCAGTTTTATGGGTGCCGTGTCCTTTCAGTGTGGCACAAATTAGAAGCACTAATTTCCCTATGCAGAAAACAGTGGCAAATCTTTCCCCTGGATCCAAATGCTTCCCAGGATCAGCACCAGGTAAAGAGCACTTCTCTGCAGAGAATGAGTGCAAAGCCATCCTAAGCATCCCAAGGCAGCAGGGACACAGGAGGGGGCAGCAGTGCCAGGACCGCCAAGGGCTCACAGACAGCACAGGAGCTCTAAGCCTGGATATTTTTTCATTCCAGACTGGAAATGACATTTCATATCCACTGGGATGCCATTGGTACCTGCATCACTGCTCCCTGCCTCCGCCAGCCAACCTGGCCAAACCCCTCTGCCATCCCCGTTACCTGCGTAGAGATCCACCAAGACCTCTCCGGAGCAGGGCAGCGAGGCCACCCGCAGCTTCTCCGTGATGTTGCCTGGTGAGAACATGCACTTGGTCACGTCAAAGGTGTACCTAGGAGACACCACCAAGACAGTGAGAGCAGCCCCTTCCCTGTACCAGCCCCATCCTGCACTGCAGCTCTTGCCTACCTGATCCCATTGTCCACATGCTCCACCCAGCCATCCTGGCCCAGCAGCAGAGTGACACTGGGGGTCCTCATCCCATCTGGCAACACCCGTCCTCTCCTGGCCACCCGCCGGGCACCCAAAGCTGAAGCAACTGTCTTCCAGAGTGCTGGACCTGCAACACACACATCCCAGGAGATTTGGGAAAGGCCAGGACAGTTCTGCAGGCAGGATTGGGACAGGCAGACCCTGCTTCCCCTTCCCCAGCCTCTCCCACAGTGCAGCCTTGAAGCTGTCCTCGCTCAGCAAGACCAGGTCCCCATGTCTCTGCCAGGCATGGGGCACGTCACGGTCCAGCTCCTCTGACCAGCCCTCACCCAGCAGCTGCTGCAGTTCATCCCGTAGCTTCTGGGCAGGTGTCCGCTGGCGGGATGCCCTGGAGGGGACAGGGTCCTGCAGGAGGGATGTGGTTTAGGGGGCTGAGACCCCATCGCCCCATGGCAGGGCTCAGGGCAAGAGGTCTCTCCCAACCTGGATCTGCACCAGCTCACAGGGCATGTCTGTGGGCAGGCACAGCTGGGAGAGCTTCTCCTCCAGCACAGGCAGGGCCACACGGCCCCCTGGCATCTGCTGCAGCTGGTAGCGCCCATCCAGGAGCTGCTCCTCTTCCAAATGCTCCCTGCAAGGCCAAGAACAATCAGGACCTCCCCAGCTCCACAGTCCCCTCCCAGTGCAGGACAGGGCTCCCATTCCCTTTCACTCCCATTCTTCCTCACTCCCATTCCCTCTCACCTGATGCACTGGGCAAACCGACGCTCTGTGGCCAGCGCAGGGACAGGGATGGGGACATCCTTGGCTTCCATCACGGATGAAGAGACATCACCAGCTGGCAGGGACATGGTTTGCTGCCAGGTGGGCACAAAGTGTTCAGGCTCACCAGGGACAGGAGGGAGCTGGGCATGGGGGTGTCCCTGTTACCGTGCTGGTGGCATCAGAGCCCTGGCTGTCCTCCTGGGGCAGGGACTGGCTGCCCTAGGGGGACTGGAGATGGAATGACCAGGGACGTGAGGTGCCTTGAGGTGGTGTCCCAGGGAATGAGATGCTCTGAAGAATGGGGATGAGGTGCTCAGTGGAATGGGATGCCTGGCCATGGGTACCCCAGGGAATAGGGTGCCTGGGGAGTAGGGTACTCCAGAGGTGGGGTACACCAGGGGTGGGGTATCCCAGGGGATGGGATGATCCAGGGGAATTAGGAGGATGGGGTACCCTGGGATTAGAGTGCCTGGGGATAGGGTGCCCTAGGACTGGGGTTCCCAGGAATGGGGTGACCCAGGGGATTAGGAAGATGGGGTACCCTGGGAGTAGAGTGCCTGGGCTTGGGATACCCTGGGAGTGGAGTGCCCAGGGATGGGATGCCCTAGGAGCAGGGTTCCCAGGGATGAGGTGCCTCAAGTGGGATATCCTGGGAGCGGAGTGCCCGGGGATGGGATTCCCAGGGATGCCCTAGGGGTGGGTTCCCAGGGTTGGGGTGCCTCGAGGGATGGCGTGCCGGGGGTTGGGGTGCCCTGGGAGCGGGCGCCTCCAGGGACGGGACTCCCAGGGACGGGGTGCCCATCAGCAGGACGCGACACCTCGGA
>NW_008662665.1:0-62768 GCF_000695815.1 Acanthisitta chloris
TTTGCCATGCCAGGAGCGATGCTGCTGTGCTCCGCAGAGCCTGCTGCTGCGTGCCGAGCCTGTTTGGCTTGCGGGGAGTTTGTTCTTTCGAACCTGAGCAAATTTCATCCAGGCTTTTGGGAGGTTTTCTCTGTTGCCTGCTCGGCGTCAACTATGTAACGTCATTGTATTTCAAATTAACCTTATAATGAGATATTTGTAACTATTTCCAAAGTAGTCCAGTGAATTATACATATATTCTATCAGTTGTCTTAGAATAAATCTATTCACTAGGTTTCTTGGAGAAAACCAGTAATGTCAGGACACATAGAGTTCAAAATATTAGCCCCTTGAAATGGGAAAATGCTTTTACGCCGTTTTGGTGATTCCTTATTGAGTAGATGCAAAGCCTTAGAGCAGAAATAATGTGTTTTCTTTATACAGCAGCTCCAATTTCTCTTGAAAATCATTCTGGTTAGACTTCTGCTGAGACTTGTTCATTTATGAAATGAGTCAGGATGGCTCACGTAGAGCCTTGTGGTGTTTCTGTCATGATTGCTTTTCTAGTCACTGCTTGGAACAGTAGTGATGTTTTATTAAAATATCATGACATTTTAGCATATCAGAGATACCACTGCTACCAAACTATGCTCTTTCGGGGATTACTCTTTGCTAAAGTGGCTGTTGTGCTGAGGTAGTTCTGCTCAAAAGGTTTGTGTTGTTAGGATTGATTACATGACTAGATCAGGTTTTTCTTATTAAAAACTTTTCAGTGCTGGAATTAGAAGTTCAGTGTCATGAAAATTGCAATCCGTGCATTGCAATGCATTGACTCAGTTTTGGACTTTGATCCTGCTTCATAATAAACAGTGTCTTTTTAGTTAAGCAGGTTTGGCTGTGTATATAATAAATCATTTGGAGTTGTTTACACTAAACAGCTGCCTGCCCCTAGCAAAGAACAATGCAGAGAAGTCTGTTTGGTAATTAAGAGTATTCAAAGAGCAAAAAAAAAATAAATAAGTCGTTGTTGTCATCAAGAGTTTGGAAATCATCATTATGATGTGTTTGATTATACCACTGATTAATGATTATTATGTCACAATCCAAAAAAACAAAGGCTGATGAAATATTTTAGTTGTTTTATTTCCTGCATCTGATTCCAATTTTGTTTGGTATTTAAACATGCCAGAGTACAGTGTAGCTGAACCAAAAACATCACCTTCCTGATCAGTGGGTTTTTTTGTCTTAAATGAGTTGAAGGTCACTTAAAGAAGACAAAGTTAGTGACTTGAAGCTTTGATTTATAGTCACTGCCCCTCAGTTTGAGCTTCTTGTAAATTTTGGGGTTAGGTTTCATGTGTCTTGACTTTACCAGGTTTTATATATTTTTGTGTATGTTAAAGCACTGTAAATAAAAATGAATTCTGTAATTATGGTGAGTTCATTACAGAATTTGTGGTATTTCATGAAACTGAAAGTTGATCAGAGCTCTTGTCATTTGCAAGTTACTTTTGCTTATGTCTTTAGCAAGTCTTGACAAAGGCTTAAAGCTTATTACTCTACACTTTCCAAGTTATGTAGGCTTTGAACTTGGAGTTGACACTACCTTAGCAGGCCCTTTGATTCATGTGGGATTATGTTGGGATCGTTGACTCTTTAAAGGACATAAATGTGTCTGCTCAAAAGACAATTTATAATTAAAAAATGTAAGGAGCTGTCCCTTTGCTACCATAAGGAAGGAGCACTTCGTCACATGGAAAACTGTTACTTTCAATAAAGCTAGGCATGACTGAATATTTATAAAACTAAGGGTATGAACTGTCGTTTAGTAACTAAGATGCAGTTTCATAGAAATCAAAGCTTACATTCTGCAGAAACTGATGGCCCTTTCTGTCATGTGCTTTCCTGTAAGAGTTGATGGGTGAATGTCCTAAAACCTGTTTAAAGCTCTGCTGCAGTGAAGCATTTCACCATTTGGATTTGAGTAACTCTGCTGAAGATGACTGAAGTGATGCTTTTTTTGTGCTTGAGGCTTTGGAACTGGCAGTTTAACTCTCAGATAGGTAGTTCTGCATAGTGCCTGAGCAATGTTTGATTTCCTGTAGATAACTATTCTAGTAGTTGATAGGACATTCAGACATCAGATTTCACACAATAACAACAAATGTGTCTGTTTTTTTAAGGAAGACATCTTTTATGGCTCCATGGACACTTGTACAATGTATTTCTTTTCTCAAATAAACTTCGTTTTCAGAGTCCTTGATATGTGATTTAAAAGCAAGTTTCCTAACTCATGCATTAATTGTTGTCTAATATATTTAAATTGTTACCATATCATTGATTATTGCTGTTGAAGCCTTTAATGACAGTCAGAGAAAGTGGGAATTTATACTTTTGCACACATTTCTAATTTATGTACTTAGGAGAAGAGCATCTTGTGATGCCTTTTTAGGGAGCTTAAAATAATATGACAGTTGATGGGGTAAAACTTCAAGGAGGTGAAGATTATTTTACTGCACCTTCTGACAGTGTGAAAAGCACAAGTGTTCTGAGTTGCTGATGTTTTCAGTGCCCTATTTTCCAGCTTAGGTGCAACATAAACTATTTTAATTAATATTGTGTCACCAAAAGGTTTTGAGATGGCCAATTGAATTCTGCCAAGATAGAGTCTTTTGATGAAAACATATCTTTATTGATTGTAGAAGAAGAAAATCATTCTTAAAATGAAATCCAGAGAAAAAATCATATCCCTCAGAGAAAATTTCTGAGTGGCAGGTTGAGATTAACATCATAAAATTGAATTTGTGCTGCAAACCTTTGATGTAATCAGCAGCTGGGAGATGGTGTTGCCCTTACTGTGCTCCTTCTGATTGTGGTGAATTATTGTGTGGAATGAAATAAGTGTTTCTTGTGTCACTCGTTCAAGAAATACAAACAAGGTATTACTAGGTGGTTCTTGCTAGTTAAAATGGGTTGTATCGATTCCTGGTCCCAGTCTCGTGCTCCCTTGGACTGCAGAAGCAGCACGTTCACATCCCAGGGGAGATGTGGGTGTCACTCAGCACTGACTCCTCCAGCCCATTAGGGTGTAGCCTGACAGGTCTTAAGGGAAGTCCCATCACAGCTTAAACTGGAAGTGCAGTGGTAGGCAGGGAGGGTCTTGAGCATGGAGCTGCAAAAATCAAAGTAGAGGAAAAGGTGTGGAATCCTGTGAGTTCTGGTGGAATATATTAAAACATGAGGAATTGGGACATAGGATAGAATTGTTGGTTACTAGAGTTTTTCTCAGGTTGCCTGTTATCTGATCAGATATATTAAATAAAACATAGAAATATTTTTGCTGTTGGGGCCACAAAGAGCAGTCTCTGCATCTTAAGGGAGGCAGTTATTAGTTCTCTCGTACAATACGTTATCTATCAACTAGTTTTTAATTCTCTTTTAGAAAATCTGCTTATAAGTCTTTCATTGTTTTGCTTTCTGCTATTAATTACTTCAAATGTATTAACTTTGTCTTGTCTTGCTGTCTTTAGTGTAACTTATTTGATCATTCCCTTTCCGTACTTCAGATACTTTTATCAAGTGTTTTGCAAGTACAATATATTTTCTTATATATGACTCTTAAATGGACTTCCTATACATTGTGGACAGTTGGTGAATATGATTTTTTAGTTCAGGAAAGGTTATATCTTTGCTGGTTACCAGAGATAATATACAATATCCTTAAGGAGAGTGCAACGTTTACATCAGAAAGTAAATTGAGAAAGTTGTGAAAGTAGTGGATCAGTAGACCACAAAGGTACTTAAAAAGATAATAACTACCTTTTACTAAGTGTAAAAAAAAATATTGATAGAAGTTTAGTTTTTTTATGCAGGTAGGAAAAGAATATATCAGATAAACCCAAAGACAAGACAGGAACAGGAGAATGAGACAAATTAGAAAGAAACAAACCTTAGGAATTTGTCATGAAAATCTATCAGGCTTTGCCTAAATTTTACTTCCTAACAATTCCATTACAACAGTGGTGTGTCTGAGTGGAATTTACTTAATCCGATACAGGTAAATGCTGCTAATATCTTAATATTTTCAGGACTGTAAGCCCTTTACTGCTTTTTTGTGTGTGCCTGCATTGATGCTGGATTTAGCTGGACTTTTGAGAAAACTGACCTTGTGTTGATAGTTTGGGATGCATTGGAAACATGAAATAAGTTTGACTATAAATTTATAAAAGTTTTTTTTGGCAGGTTGACTCTTACCTGTAGAGTGATATTTTATTGTAAAAGTCTTTTTTGTTCTATAAATAAGCTATAAACTTGTAATTGGTAGTTTTTGTTATGGGCTGTACTAGTGAGAAGGAAGTTTGTCACAACCAGCATTTTATAAGGTGAGCTGTTTGAGATTAGGTCTCTGGGGGGAGTTCTGTTCCTAATTTGAAGGAGGTTGATATTTATAAGAACTGTTTATTTCTGAATTCACTTAAAAATTGGTGTATTGTCTTAATCAAGAAATGTTATTCTTGCAACTGTAGTTAAGAATTAATACTGTTCAGGATGCTTGTTACAGTGAGGCTTCCTTTGTGCTTTTGAGGAAACACTGCTTGAAAGCACAAGGACCAATAGGGAACATGTGCTGCAAACTTTGGTGGGGGCAAAACAGAATGGAGATTTTTCACTTCAGATCACTAAGTGCATGTGCAAGCTCCTGAGACCTAAGTCACTCTTTAATTTTTATCTTGCAATAATGTAGCACGGGGAAGGGATGTGTGCCTGAGGTTAAGCAGTAATTACATGGCAATAATTTGGAGGTCTGAGATGAGCCTAAAAGAGAAGCTAGCAATTTTTTTTTGTTTTGTTTTAAGGTCAGTAGAGGAGGCAGAGTTAACATATGCTTACTATATTGGAGTTAGGGCACTATGGGGAAAGCATATGTTAAGTTATGGCACTGTTTCTTTATGGTATAATCTGACCTTTTTCATTCTACTCAGTTTGTGACCAATCCCAGTCAAAAAAGCTAAGTGATGAGGAAAAGACCTTGCATTAATATGTGCTTAGAAAGGCAGTCAAGGTCAGACCTCCTGCTTTCTGGCCCCTTAAAGCTTTTGATTAGACTTTTAAATACCTCTTGGCTCCTGTAGAATAAAAGGTGGTGTTCTTCATTTTCCAAGTTAAGCTTGAAAAACTACATGAATGATCCAAAGGTGTTAAAGCAATACAGCCAAAGGCCTTGAAGCTGTGAAAATTTGGATAATTTTCCAAGCTGACAGAGGTTCATGGTGTGGTTTCAGTGTGAGAAGTGTTCATGGAACTAGAGACAGGATGGTAGAGATGTAACAAGTTAGTGGTGAGAGGAACAGGTATAATTTTAACTAAGAACAGGAAACCTTCTGTTTTTCAGTAATAAGGGAGCACTTTTTGGTAGTGTGATCATAAGGACATGACAAATAAAAGTTTATTAGGCTGTAAGCAGGGAGAAATGAGGAGTAGAACTGAGAAACTTGATTTCAAGTTGAATTATGGGTTAATACTGCAAATCAGACATGCTTGAGTGGGCAGAGCTGGAGGAATTTGACACGTGCTGATAAGCTACATGCAGCTCAGATATGCCTTGGGCAATATTTGACTTTGTGGAAACAGTTTTTACCTTTTTTAAAGGAACAATCTGATAAATATCTGTTGCCTTTATTTCAAGAAGTTTGCTCTAGGTACCATCAATATCACTAACAGACTTAAAAAAGCTAAATGCTGTCAGATGAAATGTGGATATGTGCATGTATGTGGATATGCTATATTTCTAGTGAAGTAATGGTGTGCTTAGAAGCAAAGGTTTCATTCAGATTACTTGTGCATTGAAATATCTTAATCCAAAAGAAAAGTTAGCAAAGAAGCAAGAGAGAAAAAGTTGTTTGTTCTATTAACGTGAAAGTTCATCTCTCTTCTGCTTTCTTTCTCTTCTGCTTTAGTTGTAATACAAAGGAAAAAGTACAAAATGTTCCTATAACATTTCAGTCTAAATGAATTCTCTTATAACCAGTGTTTTGTCTGTAGCAGTAGCTTTTTATTAATTAGTGTCACTCATGAATAACTAAAAGGTCTGCAAATAGATCATCTATACATTAGCAAATTCTTTCGATTTGTTCTTTTTGTAGTTTCTGTTGATTTGTCTGCTGCCTCATGATGTTTTATACTAACTGAACATGGTACAAGTATAAATGACTGCATGATATGCAAGCTAATGCATTTTCAAGACTTGGTATTTAGCTTATTGAACTGTTAACTTGGCAGTCTCTGTTTTATAAGCCCTGTGAAAATGCTAAGAATGAGGAGCACTGCTGTTGGAGGGAGTAGCAGAGACATGGTATACTCTACCAACCAGAATTAGGAAGAAGACAACAGAGTGGTATGAACCCCTCAGAGCTAAACCAGGATGTGTGGGGCAGCACACAGTTCCTGTTGCTGATGTTTTAGTACTGTGATTGTACTGGTTTCCAAAAGTCTAAGTGTGATGTTTGCAACAGCAATGAAACGTTTCAATGCCTCATCAGCTTCTTACAGCAATATTTTATGGCTTCCCTGTTCAGATGTTCATTAAATTGTCCTTTTATTAGGTTGTTTTTTCTTACATTTCATGGTATTTAGGGTCACAATGTCTTGTTTCTGTTTTCAGGTGCTGACTATGAAGACCTTGGTAGCGGCCGTGGCAGTGTGGGGGAAAACAGCTCCCTCTCACAGTATCACTGCCATTATGATTACAGATGACCAGCAGACTATAGTTACAGGAAGTCAAGAAGGACAAATATGTCTCTGGGATCTTTCAACAGAATTAAAGGTTTGTGTCCACTGTGCATCAGTTTGCCAGATAGACAAACTGGAGTTTTATCTTTTATTATTGACAATGGGATTATCCAGACTTGCACTTATTTAGATGAGCTTCTAAAGGTAGTGTGATATTTGTTATAGGAAACTCACAAAGCCAAAAATGAAATGCATATATGAGCAACCTGTTATTTGTGGACTTTGGAAAATTATTCATAGATTAACGTGATATGTGGATTATAATTTGAGAATGTGTGTTCATAGTAACTGCAGCAAGTAAATATATACAATTATCAGGACTCCTATTTTGTGAAGTCTTTTTTTTTTCTTTTGTAAGTCAATTGCTGAGCATGGCCTGTCATTTAAGGGAAAAGTATCTATTTATAAAGCCAGAGCTGTTTACCTGGTCAATAATGGAAAAATCTGCAGAAAGATGGAAGAGGCAAATGAAATGATAAAATTTATATTTTTGGTATAATCAAAATGCAAATTATTGCTTTGATTATTTCGTATTTATTTTCCTGAGAATGGAGCAGAGTCAAAATAGTTCCTATTTTACGGTAGGATGAAGGCCAGAGATATTCCCCACATTGCCTGTTTTATAACATTTAATTCTCCATGTGTTCTTCAGAAGGTACAGTTTTTAGACTGCAGTGAATACAAAAACTGTACTTTGTTAACTGCATAATTCATCCACATCATTGTGCATTCCAGAAACATGTCTGAAGAACATAAGAAAATAAAGCATGTTGACAATTATTAATATCTACTAGTATTCCCTTGGGTTTGGACATCTTTAGTTTATAGAAAAATTGCTATGTGTGAGTTAAACCATTGTATTATTCTCCTAGATTTCATCTAAAGAAATTCTCTTTGGCCATACTGCTTCTGTAACTTGTTTGGCAAAAGCAAGAGAGTTTGAGAAACAACCATATGTAGTAAGTGCTACTGAAAATGGGTAGGTAACTGAATATTTGATTATTCATTCCTTACATCATGAAATGTATGTCAGATGTAGGTCAGGTTATGCATTTGCAGAAGTTTTTTAATCCACTTCCATGATAGAAAAGGATAGCAGCTACATAGGATAGTGACTGTATTGCTTATATAAAATAGTCCAACTAAGAGCTCATCTCATGGACAACAGAA
Organism: Acanthisitta chloris; assembly: GCF_000695815.1. Taxonomy (NCBI): domain Eukaryota; kingdom Metazoa; phylum Chordata; class Aves; order Passeriformes; family Acanthisittidae; genus Acanthisitta; species Acanthisitta chloris. Next base: position 7,939 of record NW_008662665.1, read on the forward strand.
GGATTTGATACCAGTTAGTAAACAGAAAAAAGGAATTGTTCAAAGGGGTCAGGTAGGCCCCATTGAAAGGGAGAATAATGGTCTATTGGAGGGCATCAGCAAGTTCAGAAGCATTTTAATATCATGGTGCTTTTCTCTGTTTCATCTTGAACTCAGTCTTGAGAACTGAACCAGCAGAAGAGGCTAATCTATTCTGATCTGGTTTATGGTTCCTCAGTCAGTACATATGGAGCACCCTAGAATAAAAGGCATGTATGTTCCTTGTTTTCCTTTAAATCTGACATGCTCTTTTAGGAGTTTATCGTTTTAAGAGGCTCCTCATCTTTCAGCTTTCCTCCTATGTGTGTTTTGTGATATGGCTCATCACTTGAGTCAAAAAAATTTCTGCAGTTCTGCTAGGTTAGCATTCAAGGTTGTTTTTCTCTCTGAATATTTGATAATCTTTTCAGCTGAGGTATGAAGCCCATCTGTTCAGGATTTCAGCTGTTGAAAGTAGTGAGGGCCAGCTTAAGAGCTTTCCTAAACAATTTTGTCTTGCTGCTTAAGGATATTCTCCTCTCATTTTTTCCATTCACCTTTTTCCATTAACAAAGCAGTTCTGTTAAAGCCTTTTTCCATAAAGAGTTCTTGTCAATCGTCCTTCTTCAAGGACACCTTCTAGCACCTTAAGGCTACTGCTTTCTCACTGAGGAGCTTATTTATCCTCTCCAGCTTCTAGGATTTTTGTCTGATTCTCTCATTCAATCATGAGCATACAAGAAAGGGATAACTTGAAAAAACTGTTTCAGACTCAATTTTGAAAGATTAGACTGCCTCACTGGACAGGTAGTGGTAAACAGTTCTGGTTGTTATGTGCAGAAAAGAGGGTGAGAATTCTACAGAACTGTAGAATTGCATTAACTTTCTACAGTTCTACTCAAGGGTTCTGAGATGCAGCTGGTTTTCATCTTAATTCTGAAGTTCTGTTATTACAGTACTGTTTCCAGATGATACTGGGAGCGAAGACACTGTTTTTCCAAAAAACTAGGGGGGAAAGTGTTAAGAAACATAGATATAGATGGCTATAGATATGCCATACAGAGATGTTCACATCCTAAGGATTCTGCCTCTGAAGGGAACACTGGACTTGTTTGGAATGTGTGTAGGTAGGATTGTATTGTCTTTTAGCCCTTTTAAATGTTCACTTTTACTAAATTATTGTTGACTTCTCATCTGTATTACATAAGGGCAAAGCATCCATCACTGATCCCTGGAAGGCTGCAACATGAAGTTGAGATAATTACAAATAGGAAGCCTCATCTTGAGGAGATGGAGGGTTTGTTGAATTGCATTTTCTGACTTGTGAATATTTCACTTCTGCCATTTTCAAGCTTCCATCTCCTTGTAGTGAGGTTGGAAGAAATTGTATGGAGGATGATACTCTTTGCTGTCTCATTTCAAGATCTTATAAGAGTTTATATAACTGCCTTATCTTAGAAGAATGAGCATTGAACAGTATTTTTGTACTTTTAACCTGGAAGTTTATAAAATTGTAATGATTCAGAAGTTTTCACTGATGTCCTGTGCATGCATATTAGCATATGCTGAAGGACAGGTTTATCAATGTGTGATATTACTCATTCTTTGTTAGTACACAGTAAATTAAGTACAACATCCAGAAGCTGAAGTTAGATTCTGATCTCATTTGTGCATGTTTGTGTGTATGTATGACAGTAATGTATCTAAAGCAGTGAATTGTCATTCTCATGTAAACAAGGGGAAATCATTGCCTTGAAATATTTAACAAACAATGTAATCATTTTGTTCAAGTTAAGACTTTGGACCTGCTAGCTCTGATGCTGTGCTACACATGTATAGATTTCTCTCCTAGTGCTCACATGTAAAATATAAATTAAGCAATATTTTTAGATTACCATAAAATGTGAAAGTATGCAGATTTCAGTGTAAATCACTGAGTAGTATTTCTGACACACAAAATAATTTTCCAATGTGTTATTTAAGACTTCATACAGAAAATGTCTTATAATGTAATGTCAGAAATAATGTTTGTTGCTTAAATAAAATCTAAAAGCATTGAAGTTTACATGCAGCTGCAGAACTATGGTAACATACCTCATACAACCTCACAGCATTTAATTTGATTGTGTCTCTTGTACTCTAGTCCCATTACATGTCGAATAATGTGTAGATAAGGAAGAAGGGCTAAAATGTCTTTCTCAAACATCAACCTTAAATGTAACTAAGTGTAGCTAGAGTGTCGCACAGGTACTCAGGTTGTCAAGCAGCAAGTGGTGTATCAATAGCAGATTTCAGGAGCAGCCTCGTGATGGCACTGTTTCTTCTTAACAGAAGTGAAGAACCGAAGTCTGATGCGACGGAAGATGCATGATGCTTTTCAAAACATGTGGTTTAAGTTCAGTGAAATGAATCATTTTCAGGAGGATGTAGTTCCAATGACAGATAGTTACAGTGATGCGTTGACGAGCCGTAATGGCAGTATACCTACAATTTGTTGTAGACCAGAGTTAGCCTTAAAGTCAGGTTTGTTGCAAGGCAGCAGGGTGTAATTACCAAAGCAAAAAGAAACAGATACTGTATGTCATCCCCTGCTAATGACTACAACATTTTCTTACCCAGTAATCTGTAACAAAAAGCCTCATAAATGACCAGACTGCACTTAAGTACAGCACTAAAGAAAAACTTGGTGGCACAAAATTATTCCAGCCAATTGAGTGGAAATGACAGAGAATAATATGAAGTTATCTTTGGCAGGGAGATGTGTGTTTGGAATGTCACTAGTGGACAGTGCATTGAGAACACAAAGCTTCCTTATAGGCATACAGCAATCCATGTAAGTATAGCAACTTTTTATGGAATATCTCTGTTCATTACAGGAGGAATTTTGCTTTATTAACACATTAGTTTTTCAGACACATACAGTTTTAAATGTACAGCACATAATATAAGTGGAAAAACCCCTGTCACAATATAAGTAATTTTATATCTTATTTTTCCTATGTTAACTTTATGCTAAGAAAACAATTCTGAATTCCTGAATCAAATCAAGCATTATTTTTAAGCTGCAACGGTTTGGAATGCAGTACCAACTAACTTATTGTAAAGTCTGGGCATCAAATAGCAAAGTGAAATGGTCTTAATCTTTACTCTTGTCCTGTGTTAAAATTTCATGAAAACTTCATGTTTGTTGTTGGCTTTTTCATGTTGTATTTTAGATGTACAAGTAATCTAGCCAAACATTGTGAGACAGGCTGCTGAAAGACTTATTTTTAAACTATTGAAAGGTTTTGATGCCTAAGTCCTGACCTCAGAAAGAATGCTCTGCCCCCTACTTTCAAAAATACATTTTAATTCATTGCAGAACTTGGGATATATCCCTTATTTTCTGTGGCCAAATTGCTTTAAATATTCCTTCAGATAATTTCAGGTGTCTGCTTTGAACTGTATCCCTGTACAATGAGTATCTAGAGAGTGGGATTGTTTTGAAACACGTGTGTGTATATGATTGAGAGGCCCAATATGTGTGATTTGATTCAGAGACATGGCTTATTTCTGGGTATGTTAGTAGAAGAGGAGCTCAGGGCTCCTATGTTAATTAAAATGCTGGTTTTCTTCAGTGAGGAAGTCTAGGGTGGAACTAAGCCTCCAAATGACTGAAGTCTGAGACCTCACGTGACTCCAAACTACAGCCAAATTTTTATTCCAAAATTTTTGCAGCTTCCAGAAGAAACAGTATTTTTCCTGACAGTTTTGGTTGAGATGAAGAGTTCAAACACAGTTGTTCATTATAAAAGGAAGAGAAAAAGCTTGGGAAATTACGATTAAAAATTACAGCAGATTAACTTTTTAATGATTTTTTTTACTTATATGTGTGTATATAAAACCATAAATTAAGTAATTCTTTATTTGTGAATATTTACAGCATAAATATGCATATGTTTAAATGAATGTATATGCACACACAAAACAATACTTCAGTTATCATTTAAGAGGTGCAGTATGATCTGTTTTGTGCTATTGCTTAATTAGATTTTGATAGTTGAATTTATGGACAAGTTCTGCAGGGCACTAGGAAAATCTGGCCTAGCTGATTAGCTGGCAATCTGTACATTTATTGTGGAGATCAGTCAGAATATTTTTTTCTTACCCTTCAAGTAGGAATAGCAAATATTTACAGAACATTGTTGCTTTGTCTCTATTTGAAGGGAGCTAAACTTAATTGTGACTAGATAATGAATTTTGTTTTATAACCTGGTCAAGATAGCTAAAGGAAAATTGGAACATCTAACAGGAAAACTTTCCTGGGAAAAAGAATAGATGTTTCTAGGAGGTTAAACTATTCTTAAAATGCAACCTTGAGATATTTATAATAAATTGATTTTTTTTGTGTGTGTGTTGCTGTAGGTTTTTGTTGTTGTTCCATGGGGAATGGTTGCTTGTGCCATAGTAGTACCTAAGAGAATTATTTTCTACAGAATGTTATTATCTGTGAGGTTTAGTTCACCCTGTTTTCTATAGCATCATAATTTAAAATTGTAACTTTATTTTAGCTAATACTTTAGTAGGTTTTAATTAAACTGCTAACCTATCTGATCTAGTAGGTTTCTTTTGTTCAGTGTAGATGATTCAGCTATGAATGGCAGATGTCAAGTAGTGCAAAATGAATATTTGCCATTTGAAATGAAATTTAACACCAGGGTCAACACTTAACCATTTGTGGATCTTAACCAGTACGGGATTTTCTCAGAGGAATAGCTCACTATACAAATTCTCTAGTTCAATCTTAATTTAAAGGTAATAGTAATTGAAAATTCTAAGCATTTCTGCCTCTGTTTATTCACAATGTCTGTGGTAATATTTATCCTATTTCCAGTTATTTATCCTTTGGCTTTCAGACTTTAGTTAACTGATTAACCAAGAATCATTATATAAGCAAAACTGTACAGATAACTTAGAGTAAATGAAGTTTTGTAGGTCTGATTATCTTTTTTTGTTTGTTTGTTTGTTTTTTTGTTTTTTGTTTTGTTTGGTCTGGCTACATGATTGTTTCATTTATTTTAGTATTTAATTGTAAGTTCCATTTGAGATGGCTGTTTATGCATGCATAGCAATTATGTATACAATTACAGATAGATATGCAATGCAAATGTCCTTGCACATATAAAATATGTAACATAAAAAGGAAATTTTGTAGTCATTCTGCACCACTGTCATCTCTGTTCCTTAACCCTTTGCTATGTGTCTGGTTTTTTTTCTTTACATGGTTGTTGAAAAAGAATGAACCTTATGAACCCTAGGGCATCTAACATCAAAATGAAGAACATCTCAAGTAGAAATCCTTCATGGAAAATTGTCAAAAATTCATTCTGAAAAAATTAATTATGAATATTATGCCTTTTCACCTGTTTGTTCTCCTTTATATACCTCTTGATAACTGGAGCTTTATCAAATGTTTTGTGAGAGGTGAGGCCTCTCAGAGAAACAAGTCCCAAACCCCTTAGCAATTTCTAATGAAAATTAACACCTTACTCCTTCCAAAACTTAGGAATATCCTAATATTTAGGCAGGGTAGATACTGCCTTCAGTACAAAGCACCTCTTACTAAGCTCTATCCCATGCTTGTGTCACTAGCAAAGTTGTGTATGGTTTCATATATACCTTAGGTTTTTAAGTAATGCTACAAGTGTTGATTATAATTGCAAGTATCATGTGCTAAATGTGAAAAATATGCATGTCATTTCTGTAGTTCTATATGCTGACTCTTTGCTTTCCACTTGTGCAGTATTACCATTGCTCATTCCGAATGACAGGTGAAGGCTGGCTGCTTTGTTGTGGGGAATATCAAGATGTTCTTATTATTGATGCTAAGACTTTGGATGTTCTTCACACTCTATCATCGACTCAGTCTTCTGATTGGATAAATTGTATGTGTATTGTACACTCTGCAAGAATTCAAGGTATGCATTTAAGATGTATCTATGTAGGTCAGTTAAATTGTGATAAAATATTTCTGTATAGATAGTATGATCCTACCTGATTTAATACTCAATCATGTTTTACAGAGTTGTTATGTACAAGAAGTTAGCATTTCATTAATAGCACATAGTGTTTTTAGCACTCTTCATGTTGGTCATGTTTGATGTAATATGTTTACTAGAGGAAAAAAAACCACCAAACAGCCTCTACCTTGGCTGTAAGCAACTCATTTCTTGGATTTCAGTACAAGTTAGTTTTATAGCATCTGGGAAATTAAAGGCACTAAACCACAGTTCTCTGACTTCTGTTAATACATTATTCACTGTTTGCTTACTTGTTTTGTATTTCTGTATACCAAATAGTTAGTTTTTGTGTAAAACTGATATTTTCATCTGAGAAATGTCATGCAGATCCCATGTTTTAGCAGTGTATAGTACAGCAGTATCTATGCCAAGTTTCTCTTTAGTCATTAGGTACTGTGTGAGCTTGGATTCAAGTTGACTCTCTCACTGTTAACTTTTCACAGAAGACTCTTTGATTGCAGTGTCTGTAACTGGAGTTCTGAGAGTGTGGGACCTATCTTCATCTCTCAATAGCATACAGGTCAGTTTGAGATGTGAAACAGGGATAACATGAATGCAGTAATATTCTCGAGTAAAGGCTACACTGAAAAAGAATATGAATAAATTTAAATTCTGAACATATATTAAACAGATTTGATTGCTTTTGTTACAAAATTCTCAAAACAAATCCTCATAGAACTATTTAAAATCACTTGGGCCATTGGGCAGCTCTTGTCTTGATAACTGCACTGTCTTTTGCCTAGGCTTCTTGTCTTTTCATATTCCATGATGCCGAAGTTGCAATGCTTTCCTGCTGTCCTGATAATGCCTTTGAACCCCTTCACTCTGTTCTTTAGACTCAAAGCTCTTCAATATTGGCCTTTGTACTCCCTCTTCACCCTTGTTGCTTTCTTCAAAATGGTCATTTAGACTTTGTTTTCCTCTGTCTGCCTTCCACAATGCTGTCTTCACGTGGAAAAGACTCTTGCTGTGTCAAGTGTCCTATTTCTCCATCTTCAAACTCACTTATTCTTTTCTGTGTTCATATTCTCAGCAGCTGTCACTTGACATGAGCAAGTGTTAGAACTGGAATACAATGTTTTGTGTTTGAATTAAACTCTGAGAGCTAAATTCACAAAGGGAATTCAGTATTGCAGCTAAGCACCATGGAACAGAAATGGCAAAATATCAACTTCTCTGAACATCCTTAGCATGTTACTGCCTGGCTCAACAAAAACTGCAGAGCATGCCTCAGCACTACTTTAGCATGGGTAGAATCAGGCCCCTAGTTCATATTCTAAATGGCGTTATTTTAATATATATTGTTTGATTTATTTGGAATTAATTGAAGCTGTAGGGTACAGTAAGAAAATGGTTTGCCATTTTATAGCCATGATTCCAAGACTAGCATACATACTCTTCTTTGGGAGGTTGTGATATTATTTTTATCTTTCAAAACAGAAAACATTGGTTTTAAATGTTTTAATTCATAATTAATAAAATTAATTCCAAGAGAATAATTTTGAGCGTGGTGGCCTTGACAAAAAGTGTGAAAATACATATATTGTTTTTAAACAACCTGTACATTCAGCAATGAAAAGCTAAGAAAATGAGTTACCTTTTAAAGGTGTGAAGTTCAAACAAGACATATGGCAACACCATACGTCTCAGACTGTCCTGGTTGCAACAAGGATCAATGGGAAAGTGTAATATTCATCAACCATTCTGAATCAGACAGTTTATAAGTTGTTGTAGCTATGTTTTGACTGAAGAATACTTAGCAGATATTCATTATGTTAGATGCTATTTATGATCCGCCTTTAATCTTTCTTTGAGGTCATTATGACTTCTCTAAGCAACATCAAGGTCTGGGCCATGCTGACTTTTTCTCTTGACATGGTTTCTTTGAACCCTGTGGTATTTTTATCTCATTTTAAAGAATTATATGTTGCTTCGAATTTTTAAAGTCTGTTAGCTGCAAGTTATTTTGAGTGGGTTGTTTCTATCCTAAAAGTAAAAGCTCAGATATCTGGAACAAAGCTTATGGCTCTTTTCCTCTGTGTTGTAAAGGAGAGACAAAGTGTGTGCGAGAAGGAATCAAAATCTCTGGAGTGTATAAATTGTCAAGCAGTACGATTTTGTACCTACACAGAAAGGCTCCTTCTAATTGTGTCCTCCACGTGCTGGCAGGTACTTTATTGAGCAGTATACTTTCTTTTTAGTTTTGTTAATAATTTTGAAAAAACTAATATGGTTTTTACATGCAGACACTTGTTTTCCTCCTTAGCTTAAAGAAAAAGTGTCAGATATAACAGTGCACTGTAATCCTTCTCTGCATAACTGCCTGAATGAGATGAAGCTTTTATTCTTTATTAATATATTTCTGCTTTAAAAGTTTAAATTGGCTGGATAGTAAGGGAGTTACTTTAAGTATTAGTCAGTTATAGAGCACTGGGTGCACTATAGTCCTCTCCGTGGTGCATTTCAAACAAAGATGAAAAAAACCTGTTCAGGTATGACAGAAGTAATCACATTTGGCAAGTCCTCAGTAACCATGGACCTTTTGTTTCTTGATAGAAGCCAGCAAAACTAAAGACCCCACACTATATTGCTTTTTCTTGTAGCAGTAAGAAAATAACTAAAACTTAAAATAAGCCAATAAATATTGCAGTGACTACATAACTGAAGTTTATTGTAAAAATTATGTAGTTCTTTTTCCTGATATTATGAAATTTCTCTTAAAATAATCCTGAGTGATTAGTGCAACATATGTACCTGATCCAAATATCACTGCTGGGACAGGGTTGGGGCAGAAATTTCACATATATTTGAATTAGCTTGGAATAATGTGATTGTAGGGTACCCTAGAGATGTCTCTTGGGCTACTTAATTTCTGTACAAAAGCATTTATAGATTAATTTCATGTATAGAATGGATAGGGTTTTCACATGTGTTTAGAGTGGCTTATTAACTCACTTCTCTAGTAATAAAATATAAAGCAAATTCGCTAATGACTAGAAATGAACTATTAGTAATTGAAAAATTCTGATTCTGAGATCTATTTCCTCACACTGCTGGAAAAAATTATAAAAATGTGACTATGAATACTCTCTCCATGAGGCCACTAGGAACGTGAGCAAGCAGACAATATCCTAGGTTGTCCTTGCCATAACCTGTTTTGACTTAAAATGGCAAAGTGAGAGGAAGCAAACAAGCCATAATTTTTTACCAGCTGTAGAAATGGAAAAGAGAATTCTTGCAAGCAAAGGGAATTTTATATGTTGTTTGCTTTGAATTAATTTGGAAAAAAAATAAATCTCTCTTGCTTCCCAAAGAAGAAAAGACAAAAAACTGCTTTGTTAAGGTTTGTGCTGTGATTATACCGGTAGATCATCTTTTAAAGAATACAGACAGAAGCATTTATAGCTTCTAGTGAAGTCTTCAATGTCATACTTATGTCCTAAATTCATTACCTACCTCTTTATAAGAAATTGCTAGTGGAGCAAATATTAATAATGAGTGCAAGGCAAAACCTAAGTAAATCCCATCCAAAACCCCTAATCTAACATAGGCTTTAATGCTACTTGTCCTTTTTTTTTTTTCAATTGTCAATTTCTTTAACTTTGAAATGTATGATTTGAGTCTGACTTTGTAGTGGTTTGTTAGCATCAAACCAGCTTTGGATTTAAAAGAACTTATGCAAAAGAGTCAAGCTAAAGTTCTACTTTCTGACCCATTGTCCCAAACCAGCTTAAATTAAACTGAATGTGCTAATATTGTTTGTTTATATTTTATTGTTTTTTCTGATCTTAGGTCTATGATTATTGTGATTTCTCCTTGCTTTGTACTGAGTTCTGTAAAAGTGGTCAGTGCTTTGCTGGTGGAGAAGTGCTGGCAGCTTACAGACTGATCATCTGGACAGAAGATGGCCACAGTTACATCTACCAGCTGCTAAACAGGTGGGCTCAGTTGGGAAATTCACACAAAAAGTTCAGGTACAAGATGAACTTTGGGAGGGTTACTATGGAAAATCTCTGCATGTTGCAAATGATCAAAAACCAGAACAAAACCACTTTGGCACTCAAAGATTTACCCTGAGTTTGACAGCCCTCAGTCTTTGTTTGACACAGCAGGGGACAGAGGAATAAGATTAGCCATGTAGAACTTGGGCAGCTGGTGCTGTGATTTCAAAAAGTCGCTTGTAATTACTTATTTGGTAACTTTTAATTGAACTCGTGAATCTTGGACGTTACTGTTCTGCTTTATAAAAGAGATGACTTTCTAAAACTTGTATTTTTTTTATTTAAATTATGCAGTGGGCTTTCTAAAAGCATATACCCTGCTGATGGGAAGCTGCTGAAAGAAACAGTTTATCCTCATTTACTCTGCTTTACTGGTATGAAGGAAAATAAGGTAAATTCATGAAGGTTTATAGAGAGCTTTGAAAGCTCATTTATTATCTGTTTGTAATAACCTGAATGATTCCTGTAAAACTGTTGAATCTGTCTATGAAAACAATGATTAGGACTTATTCTTTCATTTTATAATTGTTACAAGCTTGAAGATGCTTATATTGTATTTTGTCTTTGATTCTGGCTATATTTAGGGTTTTTTTTCACTGGGTAAAAATGTCTTTGTCTTCAACTATAGATAGGCTAGTTGTCGAAGTGGTTGGGGTTGTTTTGCTAATTTCGGCAAAAAATAGGTTTTTAAGGCAAAGATGTGGTCTAATTTAGCTTTAGAAACTTTTGCTTTCAAATCTGTAAAAAGAAAATAGTAATTAAGGAAAAAACAAACAAACAAAAAACCCACCCCACCAACACCTCAACAAAAAACCCTCTACTGTAAACCCAAAAGAACCCCAACAAACCAACAAAAAAGCCAACTCACAAGCAAAATATAAGGAAGTTACTTATTAAGCAAGTGTTTTATTAGGAAATGTATGCAAGTTTCAGTGTAATTACATAAAGAGATTGCTTGCCATGTGTATACATCCTAAATTAGAGGCATCTGAATCTGCAGCATTTTATCCAGAATACTCTTGTCTTGAGCCTTCTGAGGCATAATCGCCTGACTCTTGTACTGTGAGCAGCCTGAGCACCCACAGTGCATAAAATTAGACACACGTGACTCTCTGCAGAACCATGGTCTCTGCTTGAAGAAGCCTTTAATATTAAGAAAAGAGGAAGCTGAAAAAGTAGGTGATCTTTCTGCTTTTGTTTGAGAATTCATGTTTAGCAGAGCATGTCACAATTTAAAAGTTACTGTGTAGACAAAGTATCTCAAATGGACTCAGCTATGTTGGGAAACATGCATCTTGACTCACTTTTTGGTACTGCTTTGTGTGAGCACAAAGAAATACATATGGAAAACCAGTTGATTTACCAAGTAGAAAATTGATTATAATTAGAGAGAATAATCAGGAAATTGGTGGGGTGGGTGAGAGGAAACTTGTGGCAGGGGTTCTTACTTTGGCAAAAAATGAACCAAAACAAATATAACAGATTATTCTGTGTAGCTTTGGTTCTGGTTTTATTGCTAAGTCTTATTGCTAATACTGTTAATGAACTTGGAATTGCTGGAAGATGTGGATTTAATTTCAGCCTGAAGTTGCATTAAATTGTTTGGTGTCTATGTGCATGAGAACTCCAGTAGGTCTTTCAACAGTTTCTGAAGATATGCAATAGAAACATATTTTTATTTGTACCTGACTAGATACACTGTTAAAAATATACCTGTGTGTGAGGTTTCTAGTGTTCTTTTTGTTGACAAATATATATCCTCAGAAAGCATTGTTGTTACATGTTCTTGCAAAGCCTGGCAGATTTAATTTCCATTTGAAGGGAAATAGCATAAGCCATTCAGCTTTTCCCCCAAATGCTCTGATCTAAAATCAGATAGGATAACTGCTGAAGGATGCCAAAAGGTCGGGAAAGGTGAGGGAAAAGAAATAGCCAAAACACATGGCTTAGCAAATAATAGGATTACAGTGGTGGTAGGAAGTTCTTACATTTCCCCCAAATGTGTGATTTTAAAAAGATAATGTCACTTGCTCTATTTTAATATTTCTGCTTTAATATTTGCATTATTACTTGCATAATTTCTTGACAGACTTGTGGGATAATAAAACTCCCTATTTGATGATCTGTTTTGATCTCCATTCTGACTGTAAACTGAAGCACATTACAGCACAATTCGTTATTGTGGAGTTTATTCCCAAACTTCAGTGTTGTAAATAAATATATCCAACATATGAGGTAGTTGTAGAGAGTGATAAGGTCTCTCCTGAGCCTTCTTTTCTCCAGACTACACATCCCTACCTCCCTCAGCTGCTCTTCATCAGTGTTGTGCTCAGACCCTTCACCAGTTTTGTTGTTCTTTGGACATGCTCCAGCAGCTCACAACTGAATGCTAGACTATTACCTAAATATGTAAAAGCATAAACCTTTCATTATTTTTAGTCATTTAAGCTATGATAACTGAAGCTTTTGTTTAGCTTCCCAGTCTCAGGCAGCTCCAGTGAGCTGATGGGTGCCCTGCTTGACTCCCTGTACACCCACTCACCTGCAATATGACCAGGTTTCCTTACTAGCTTGGCCCAAAGTTTCCCTCAGCAGAGTCTTGATTATCAAGTTCCACAAAGCAGTTTATTCACAACACAATAACATGGCAACAGCCCGAGCTGGTGCCTCTGAGGAGGGACCCTGCTCCGAGGCCCCTGGGCTTTTATGCCCTCAGTCTACCCACACAAGTCTTCCTGTTGCTCTTGAGTCTTGTGGTCCTGTCCTGTTTCTGCATCTATCTACCTCTCCTTAGAGGCACACCCATCTTTGCACACCCCTCTTCATCTCCTTTGTTATCCAAAAGGTGAGCAATTCCCAGCTTCTGCTGCATCTCAGTTCACCTGGCTGGCACCACCCATCTCCATTCCCTTTTGTCATCTCAAAGGTTGGTACTTCACAGCCTCTTGTCTCAGGCTCCCTACACAGAGCTCAATCTGCATTGCAATCTCCATCTCAATCTGCAGGAAGGAGATGTAGATTGGAAGGAGAGCCACCTGTTCCAAATGTATTTACTCCTCAACACTTTACTGAACTTGTTTTTATGCAAAGATGATCAGTGTTTCACTGCATTTTTTCAGCCTGATCTCGGTGCTTAAGCTGCCAGTTTTTTAGATGCTGGTCATACAATTGATAGATTCTCTTTATTTAGAGACAGTAAAGATGGGGGGACCTCCCATTCCACTTTTTCATTTGGGATTTAGGTTTAGCCAAGGACTCTGGCAAGTCAGAGGTGATCTCCAAGAGTCTTGCACCAGGCAGAGTAGACCTGGTCTGAGCAGGACATAGTGGCAGGTGAGGGTTCAAAACTGATTTTTTTTTTTTACAGCTTTTGATGAAAAAAAGTACTTTGGATTTGCAATTAATGATTACAATTTTTTAGCAGCTCTTTTCTATCACAAAAGTGATTTGCTGTTCTTTTTGGCAGAGTTTTCCTTTAGTCATGGGCTTCATGAATGAAAGAAAAGAGCCTTTCTATAAGGTTCTTTTTTCTGGTGAAGCTTCAGGAAGGATCACTTTGTGGCATGTTCCTGATGTCCCTGTGTCTACATCTGATGGTTCACCAAAAGGTCTGGCAATTTGCTACCATTTTTTTTCATTATGTCTTTGGGTCAGTTTTCATGAAAACTGGAATTCTTATTAAAATCTCTTCACACTAGAAAGTGATGCTCATTCATTCACTGTGTGATGATTGACTGTAGCTGGAAGGAATAGCAAGTGCTGCCTTTCCATCCCTGAGTTGCAGAAAGGATAAGTTAGGGGAAGCAATGAAAATATTTAGTTTGCTTTGTTTGAATTTTTGTTTTGTTTAGCATAAGTTAAAAATAATTCTCTCCCTTGCCCCACCCTCTAGAGATCCCAATTACAGCAATGTGGACTCTTCAGGATAATTTTGATAAACATCATTCAATGTCAGAAGGCATCATTGGTCATCTTTGTGCATCTGAAGATGGACTTGAAAGTGCAGTTGTCAGTTCCTCTGTGTACATACCTGGTCTTGATAAGCTCGTGTGTGGATGTGAAAATGGGAAAATTTTTGTAACATTAGGTTTAAAAACTGCAAGAGCAAGACTTCTAGAAAACATACCTTCACTTAAAGGTAAGTTTTAACAATTTTGTTCAGATTCATCTCAGTCAAGCGCAGAAGACTGCATATTTCTGGTATCCCCTCCAGTGATTCCTGTAAAAATTCTCTGAAAAATAGGGCTGAAGGTCAGGGATTAAATGAGGAAAATGGAAGATTATGATGCTCTTTCTTCCTCTGTAACTGATCTATCAGATCACAGTTTAGTACTACCAAGGTGCTTTCCACTGTTCTGAGTCTGGGAATGGCTGTGGGGATAGTCACCTGGAAGTGAGAGATGTGGCATGCCATGATATGGGCAGTAGTTTTCTTTGTCATTTGCTCACTAAAAGATCATTCCACTAAAGGGAATATAAAGGGTACAGCTCAGTAGATTAAACTCAGAGTGTAGACTTTTGTCCTCCCTTTTAGGAGCAGGTGCAAAATTCTTTGATCCCATGTAAAGGATTGTTGTATTTTGTCTTCTGAATATCCTGACTTTCAGCAAATATGCTGTGAAATATGAAAACTCTATTCTGAAAGAACAAAAATAACTCTTGTACCATCTTCTTTCAGAGAATCTTCCTTATAAAGTTCTGAGTGGTCACAGTAGCAGAATCACTTGTTTACTTTACCCACATGACAAATCAGTAAGGTTTGATCCAAGCTGGCTGTTATCAGGGGGCCAGGATTCTCTTGTGATCTGCTGGGATATATTTACTGGAGGCATCTTATACCAATTTAATCTGCAATCTGGTCCAGTGACAAAGCTCTTGCGATCTCCAGAAAACTACAGAGTAAGTAAAAGTGTAATAAATCATGTCTCAAAAGAAAAAGTAAATCTATATACCTGTCTCTGTCTGTGTATGTGTGTATATATATGTATGTGTGTATAAGCTTTATACATCTCTCTGATCCATTGCATGCATGGTTTTGCATTTTATGAGATTTAAAATAATTATAAGTTGTTTTCTAATTGAATTTTGAAGTTAAGCGTTCAGGTGAAGATTTACTGTATGGAATGCTCTATGTGCTTTTATGAACCTTGCATTCTCTGGGGCTGGAATTTCAACTTTTTTCTGCTTAGGAAGCCTGTGAAGACATGTTTGATATTAATGATTGACTCAGAGTTCACTTACATGGTGAAATTAAGTAGTCCAAAAGATTGTTTGTGATAACGAAATTTCTTACTGCATGTAAGATTTCTCTTAGCTCTTCTTCTGAAAACTAGATAGGATTTAATGCCTGCTTGGGTGGTGTTTCAGTCCTCTTTACAGAGCTGATTTTTTCCATAGGTGAATTCTTTTGTGTGTCACAAAAAATTACTAGCAGGGAGGGAAGGCTTTGCAGAATCAAATCCATACAGTGTAAAATGAATTTCTAACATAGCCAGTTTTTGGTTAGAAATGCAATGCCCTTGGTTTTTGTGTCATAAGACCAGACAGAATTTTATATGGCATGAATAGCTGTTTGGTTTGAGCTAGCTTTTTTACTACTTTCTATTCTAGGATTACTTCTACTGTATATTTGATTGTATAATCACTGCTTTGATTGGCTAAATATTGTGAACAAATAGTATTTAATTTTTATTTTTTTAAATATTGAAAAATTGATGAAGATTGTATGCTTTCCTGTCAGGAGATCAGTGGTACAGCTAGCCTGTTAAAAACAAATTGGAGATGTTGACTGAAATAAAACATCATTTTCTAAAATGTGTATGATCTAGGAAAGAAATCACTGGGCAACTTTACTAGGCTTGTTAAAATGATGTGGTTATGAGTGTGGTTACAAGGATGAAAGTGAAGTTTTCTGTTTTGCAGTTAAAAGACCAGAGTATAGTGTGCTGTGTGTGCAGTGATCACTCAGTAGCAATTCTACACCTTCAGAAGAGAGTATGTCTCTTACATGCCAGAAAACATCTGTTTCCTGTGAAGAAGATAAAATTTGACCCTGTTGAAAATCTACTAATTGTTGGATGTGAAGACAATTCAGTTTATGTTTGGGAAATTGAAACAGGTAATAATGCAGAGGGATATTTTGTTCACTTCGCTGAAGGTTTGTCAGTTTTTCATGAGGTGTTACACAAGTGTAATTTATAGAAGACCAAAACAGTAATACTAACACATTGAAGGTATTAGTGTGTTTAAATGTTTATATAAAGAAGCAAGAAATAAACTTTTCTTATGGTTCAAGACATGCTACTAGTAAAAGAGAATAGCTTAAGTCAGATCAGAACAATCAGAAGTTTAGATGACGTGGCAGTGAATTGAGTAGAATATTTCTGGAAACTGTAAATAAAAATGAAACTTATTCTCTTAGCTATAAAAAAGAATTAAATTTTCAGTGTGAACAGTTCCAAGTTAGAGCACAAAGTTCTGCTTTCTTCAGCAACATCATAATGTGAGAAATCTTTTTGATTTAATTGTTAATCAGTTAATAGTGGAAGATAATTTCTAAGCTCACAACTGTGTAGTCTGGAAAACTAAGGCTGAGTGTTTCAGGTTAAACTGGATTTCCAGATGATTTAAGAGTGTAATGCTGATTCACATGGGTAATAAATATAGTTATTTGAACTTTGATAGACAGAACTGTTAGAAGTTATAATGGTACATTGTAAGATACTGTTTTCAAGTGATTCAGAGCTCTGTGTCCCGAGAGGCAGAGAGTGCATCATGAGTCTAGACCCACTCAAATGCACAGCATATTTAAAGTGTATCAAAACACAATTTTACTTCTGTAGCACTGAGATCGCAATCTACTTTGCAAGTTATTACACTACACTGTCTAGACTTTTTGCTTTAGACAAAGAGTCCCTCATTTTAAAGCACAAAATACCTGTATTTAATGAAGGACTTGCCAAAATGAGTGCAGCATAATTGCAAGCCTGTTGTGTTAGTAAGCTCTTTAATAACATTAAGCTGACATAGGAAATGTCTTCTGGTATTTTTTTTCCCCAAATGTACTGAGTTGCTTCTTTAAATAAAAAGGTTTAGAATAAAATTAAACTGAACTAAGAATTACTGGCAGTTAAAAACTGTGGGTTTACACTGATGTTTTTTTTCCCCAGCTATTAAAAAATATCAAGTTCTCCTATGAAGCTTTTGTTTTTGCACTGTATTTTGAGATTTTAAAACTAATCTTTTCTCAAAAACAACAATAAAACTTTAAGAGAAGGTGTGACCTTAGGAGACAGTCCAATTGTATGTAGTGTTGTACTTTCCTATTCTTTGGTCTTTTTGTTGGTGAGTGAATATATGGTGGTTTTGCCTAGAATTTAGCTTAGTTGTGGTGCTGAGGAAAAGAATACAATGTCAAATTTTCAAAACTAATACTAGGCTCTCAGTTTGGGTACTCTAAACTTTTTATGCTGCTTTTATTTGTTGTTTTTTGGTGGGGATTTTTCCCTGCGTAACTTTCACATCTGTTTCCTGAACTTTATCTCCTTTAGTCATAAAAATGCTGCCGATTTCAAAATTAAAGAGGAAGCAAAATTGATGCCACTGCTCCTGTATATTGCATATTCAGAAAGGGTGCAGATGCTTAAAAGTGTGGCTTTTAGGTTGCTGTTTCAGTATCTTTTGTTGCTAGCAACAAGGAAGAATGAGTTCCCCAATCACGACCTCTAAATATAGCTGGAACACAAGAACAGATGCAGTTATTGCTATACAGTAACAATTAGCCAATTTGTTTTTGTTCTTCTTATGCAATTGTGACTAAAGGGTGCCATGTAGGGTGAATACCTGAGAAAGCCTAGTAGATATACTGTACTTGCTTTAATGTTGAATTACATCTGTATTGCAGGAGAACACAAGAGGTCATGGCGTTGATCCTTGAAATTGGCCTGACCTAGATCAAGAGCTATGTAGATACTTCAGTGCCACTCAGGCAGACAAAGCATTGTTCAGATGTATAAGAAAGATGTGTACACCATCACAGGCAAACCTCTGCAGGAACACAGCAGCTTTTTATTATGATTTTCATCTGTTGGCCAAACAGGCAACCACACATAGTACCACTTGCCTTATACCTGTGAGCATGTTCCCTGACTCAGTTAAATGGGATAAAATCTAAGTAGTAGCCTTGTGGCTGGATTCCATTATGGGAGGAGACACTAAGTTTTTGGCGTTACTATAGTCAAAAAGTGTTTTTATTTCTCCTGACTGTGCAGTTAGGTTCATGACTGAGGCTTTACCTCTTTAACTGAAAGTCAGTGGAGGACCTGATTTTTGTGTCAGACTGTATATCACTGTTTAGGATTAAAAAACCCAACCTGAACAGTGTTCCTGTACTAAAGTTAATGGACGTCTGGGAAAACAGCCAGTCTGTTTATAATTTCAGGCTGTGGATTAAGGAATTTCTATGAATATTTCAGTATTTACACTGTTGTAGAGTCAGCAATAATTCTGTTGAATCTGACGGGTGGCTTTAGAAAAGTTTAGAGGCCTAGTACCAGTTTAACTCCAAAACTCTCCCTTCACCAGGTAATTAAGAGGATGACCTCTTAAGCAGATGGAAGACTTCATTATGCAGAACAGTTCATTGTCCAGTTTCCATTGACAGAGACTGACAAACTTTTTCAAAAAGCATTCTGAGGACTTAAAAATATTTTTAGCTTAGCAGCCTCTCATAGTAAGATTTTTGTAGTTTGTGAGTTTGGAGAAAGTGTCTCACAGATGAAAATCTAAGCCAGTACTACTTCATGTACAACTTGTTATATCCTCTTTCATGAGATTGCCAACATTACATGGTCAGTGAAAAGTTGTCTGAGTACAATGGGCTGCATGTGTTGCAAATAAATAGGTGTTTGAGCATAGTTTATGCTGAAATGTTAAATACCAGGAGTGTAGTCGACTTCAAGTGGAATTTAAGTCTATATTTTCCACACTGACTACAAGAGGAGTCTAAAAAAGAGGGGTGAAAGGGGAAAGCTAGGATAATTGCCTGCTGCTGTTACAGGTCTAGAATAAAATAAATTAAATCCCATCCTTTTTATTCCTTTACTTTATAGAACGAAGTAAAATTATTCTATTCTAAGTTTAAATGTTATTGCACCTGCATGTGGGTAGTGATCTAGAAAACAATACAGAAGCCATGAACTAATGTCTGTGTAGTTTAATGTATTTTGCCTAAATTTTAATATATGGGTACGGCAACTTTCCATTATGGCGGAATATCTTTCCATGACAATGAATATTGATCAGTTCATACATTTGGAATATTAATATAGCATGTGTACAGGATATGTTCCAAACTTGTGTGCTAGAAGACAAATATGAAAATCAATAACAAATTTTATTCTAATTAAAGTGCAGAATATTTCTTCCAATAGCCAGCACTTGAAATCCACTCCAATAAGGAAATTAGCTGTTATCTGTATTGCTTTTACATTTTCCTGGCCAGTTGGTATCTTTGCTTTTTTAGAAAGGTAAATATCAGTACGATAAGATGTAGTAATAAGAGGATCAATAGATTTTCCTTGCTGTATACAGCATATGGCAACATGTCTACCAAGCCACACTTATATCTGATGTGTATTGAGAGTGAGGAAAGAATGAGGAGATTTTAAATAGCAATCTCCCTTGCTCAGAGGTAGCAATCTTCATTTATCAGAGCTATTTAGCTTTTCAATTAGCACTAGTTTAATATGAATTTATTCCTGGAAGTTCATAAACCTTGCAGAATGAACCATCTACTCATTTCCTGCTATTTTCTTTTGCCTTGCAAGTCTTGTTCTATTTTTTTACAACGTGCTTAGTTTGAGTTTAAAGATAAAATAACATCACTTAATAAGGCTTTTGTCCTATTACCATAATATGCATTTATCCTTACATTGGCTGCATTGTATTTGTCATATTCACCCAGGGAATGCAATTTTTGACAATTTTTTTTATAATTGGTGCCAACAATAATACGTCTTCTAAACCTCTGGTAAGCTGCAAGTATCACATGAGGTGCAGAATCTTGGAGGGGTTGTTTTGGTTTGTTTGTGTGGATGCTTTTTTCTGAGTTAGACCTTCGTTTAGTAAGTCTGAAAACTTTTCTCATTTCATAAATTAATTAGTGATTAAACTGTTTAGAAAGCTAAGGCTTAGATTTCACCAGGTGGCTGTGAGGAAGTAGGTTGTATAGTTTTAATGGAACTTTACTCTATTGAAGTAAATTTGGTCACTGTGTTACTGGGATTTATGCCTAGCTAATTGTAGAAGCAACAAAAATTACACTCCTGTGACCTTTTTGTCCTTGCAAAATCTAGTGATTTACAGTCTCTTTTGGTATCTTTTTCATTTTCCCTATCTTTTCATAATTTTCTTTTTCTCTTCAGGTCATCGGTCAGAGTTAGATCTGAGTGGTTAAGTGTGGCCTAACTGATAAATAAATTATTTTTTTATTATTTTTTTTGCTTGGTTTTGGGTTTTTTTTTGCTTTAATTTGTCAGCCTTAAGTAAAGCTTAACTAATGTTTTGCCACTCTTTTTATTGCATCATATATTTTATATGTGTAAGCCTCAGGTCAGTCTGTAGCTTGTACTTGAATATTTCATAGCTCTCTAAATTTGAGTCATCGTTCAGTAAATACTTATTGATGTAGAATAATAAAAGGTAGTGGAGCTTGGAAAAGTCTCTCAGGGTGGAAAAAAAAAAAAAGCAATGTCATCTTTTGCCCAGGACTAAAAGCAAAGGATGCTCTGTTAGACAGACAAGAGTCAGGTATCTTCATATTCATATGTACACATATACATATAAATTCCATATCTGCTTCACCTAGTATAACTAAGGCACATAAATGTACATGTGTGAATGTCTGTTTAAAAGGATGTGCTCCATCCTGTTGATAGTTGATCTTCATTCTTAGTTGATTATTAATAATGAATTGAGATTTTGTAAAAAATTTTTAAAGTGGAAATTAAAACTCATTGCTACAGTCAGTGCAGTCAGAATTCATACCAGGGAGGGTTTCAGTCCAGACACCTAAGAGACAGATTGTCATTCTCATTCCTTGTTTTAGATTGTAATAAAAGAATAGACAGAAACTGTTCACATATATTCCAAGTTCAGAGCTGGCAGCTTCTTCTGTTTAGCCCAGTTTAGCACATTTCCTGTGTCTTAACAATTCCTGTTAGAAGATTATTGTCCTTTGCTGTTTAGAGTGGTTTAGTTGGAGTCAGGGAGAGAACAGGGGTCCTTTATTTCAGGCTGTTGGGCCTGCATCAGAAATCTTGAGATAAGGGCTGGCTGCATTTGGGAATTGCTCTTTTATCTACATATGTAGATATACATTATGTATTATATTTCAGTTTTGTTCTTTGTGTTGTTCTTCATTGCTTTCTTCAGCTGAAGGACATTCTGACAGTAGTTTGCTAATGCTGTTCTGAAAGTCTGTGTTCTGAAGAGTGTCAATAACACAAAATTGAACTTGACAGAAATCTTTCAAATACAAAAATCAGTAAGGAGGATTTGCTAAGGCACTCTATATGCTCCTGTACAGAGTGCTGTAGTCACAGGGCATCTCCATCATTAATCTATTTCTATATATAAAATAAACTTTTAAATATTATTAGATTTTAACACACTGGGTTTTGTGTTCTGTCTCACTTCTGTTTGCTAGATGGCATTTACTTTTGTCTTGATATTGGTCAGAATATATATTCTTAGTTAATGCAATGTTTGTTCCATCTGTTCTGGACCATTTCATGTTAGAGTGGTAGCACTAGCAATTAGGTGAATTTTTTTTCAAGCAAAGTGCTTGGCCACTGTTTTGGAGGAAGATCTTAACAGAAAATAAAACAACTGTTACAGCTGATACTTGTTCTGAAAGATGAGTTTTCTATTTTGGCTACTAGTAAAGAAAAAATATGTTCTTGACCACGTGTTTTTTTTTTAAGTAAAATAAATTCTGAAATAATTTCTCATTCACAGATCACTGTTATGCTGTAAGATTCAGCTGAGTTACTAGGTCACAGCAGCACTGTAATATTGAGGATTTTCAATACTTTAGATGTGACAGCATACAGAAAGCACTGGAGCCTGATGATATGACAGGTCACGTGATGTCAGTGAATACCTCGTCTTGAGGCAGGATAATATGCATGACCTCCCCAGTAAAAATGCATCATTCAGTAAGAGCAGAAGTCAGAGAACTGTGTGGACAGCCCTAACACCAAGAGACACAATTTGTAGTACTTGGTCCAGAGGAAGAATAAGATGTTGTAGCAGTCTCTAGCCAGTCACATCTTGTGGTCCAAAGCTGCCCAGGAGAGTGAAATACTCCACTCTTGTCTGTTCCTGAGACTTGGTTGCCATGGTCACAGCTTTAGAGAGATAAAGACTTTCTTTTCCTGTATTTTGTATGTATAGTAGAGGGTCATAGCAGTGGTGTTGCTGCTTTGTAGACACCCTTGTCTTTTCCTGTTCATCTATTGTTATCCTCTCCAATTGAAATATTCTGGGCTCATTTATGTTTAAAATACTTCAGGTTTGAGAGTTGTCTTTATTTCTGGTTTGTTTGGTTTTTTTGTTACTGTACCCTAATGTACAGGCTGTGTCTCTTCTTACTCTTCTTTTTTATTTTCCTTTACTATCAAAGGCAATGTATTCCTACCTAATAACTTTCTGAATAATAACCACCCTGTCTCGGTATTCTTTTGACTGTTTGCATTGGCCACAAAGTCTTTGTCATATACACTGGTTTCTAAATCCTTTTATTCCCCCTCCCCCCTTTTGTTTCTCTGAAAGATGTTTTCAGCAATCACAGAACACAGATCTCTTCCTTTATTTTGTCTCTGCCACCAACTTGCTCTGTGAAAGAGTATTTTGGGCTCTTCATAAGTGCAACAAAAATGCTTTGCAACTCTCTCAGGATCACCCACCTACCCCCTTCATCACACTCATTTTCCTGTGCACTTTGTGCCCTTTTATTTCAGGGCCAGCTGTACACAAATCTGTACATACAGATGCACACACACAGAGATCATAATTAGGTACTACAGGCAAGCAAGTATGTTTTTTAGGGAAGTTGGAAGCTTTGTAGCCAGTATAGTTTTTTTCAAGTATTTGTAGACAGTCCAACAATGAAGACCTTTGGGCAACTTACTTTCCTTCCAGGAAATACCCAGTTCTGTAATGATCGCTGACACTGACTGCAAACTCTGGGAAGGGACTAAGAAAATAGCATATTAAAAACAACTGGGGGATGATCCTTATTTTTTTGCAGTACACTATTCCAGTAATCTGTGGTATTCAACTGATTTTGGTGGGGGACAAAGAATCAGTTCTTACGTCTGCTCAGAATTCAAAGACTCTGACATATGAGTAACAGAGGTGATACCATAGTGAAGAGAAATGGATGAGTTTCAGAGAAATAATTTCAGATAAAGAGATTTTATACACACATATACACACAAACACTTATGAGATCCCTCAATCCCAGTCCAATATTTTTAGCAGGTGTTACTGATAGAACTTCAGTGTTACACATTTTTTCTTGTTGCAGTGAGAGGGAAAATTCATGTTGTATTACTTGAGGCTAGAAAGAATTCAAACTTAAGGGAAAAAACATTTCACGTTATAGCTGATATTTAATACTTGAAAAATCCTTCAGATGTATTTTATCCCTGATATTTATAGGAAACATGCTATTTCAGCAATTTCTTTTAATTCCTATAGGAAATGTGGAGCATATAATAGTAGCTTATTTCAAATACATTTAAGCTCTGTTTAGATATCTTTAATGTTAGCTGTAAGTTAAGTACTATTGTTAAAATTATTACTAAATAAATTTTTTGACTAAAATAATATAACTGGGTACAACAGAGGAATTGGATTCCCGAGAGTGAAACAAGTGATGAAATTGTCTCTGAAACATTATATTCATGTCCCTGGTGACTAAGCTACATATATATTCAGGTGTTTATAAACCACCTTTACCTCTGACAATTTTTAGGAATGACATGAAAAAACTTGAACTTTCTCTTGCTATTTATAATCTAGAACACTAGAGGACAGCACTAAAATATTACATAAATGTGTTGTTGTTTACACTGTTAATGATGTAGGTGCTCTGGGAGGGCTTTGAGATGAAAACAAATGACTGTTTTGAACTGTGTTAGAGCCTGAGATATTCCTGTGAATATCCTTTGCTCCTTTCAAAGCATCTTGCTTCACACATTGTACAAAATGTCTCAAGCTGCTTGTGGTCTCAAACAGTTATTTGCTGAAGTGATTTATTTAGAAATTAAGCTTTTCTTTTTTTTAATAGCAGTGCTGTAGAATAGCCCCATGTGTAAAATTGCCTTTTTAAGCTCCAAAAAATGAGGAATTTGTTGCCTCATCTGTAAATGTTTCATGATTTATTTGCTCACATGAAGTGTACTATGTTAATACTTGCACAGAAATATGAAGTAGTGTACTTCCTTGAAAAAGTTGCAGCTTCTGTTGTGTTTCTCTAGGCACACTGGAACGACATGAAACAGGCGAAACAGCAAGAGCAATTCTTAGTGCCATTGAAGATTCAGAATATTTAGTGGCAGATGCTCAGCTTCCTGTATCTGAGGAGCCAAAAAGAAACAAGAATTCTGGATACAAGCACTCTAGCTTGTATAAACATGGTGTGGGCCCTTACACTCCTACTCATACAGAAAAATCTTCAGATAAGGTAAGAATGAAGCCTAGAGCATTTCTCAAAAACAATGAGTTGTGATAAAATTCTTTACCCTTTCACTGCTGTGTATAAGTGGCATGGTGGCTTGGTTTTAAGTTTATAAAGGCTTATTCTGACTTACTCAGTTTTTATGCCTTCAAGCCCATTTCATAAACAGGAAATGGGGGAGTGCCTTGTGCAAATTCACCAATAGATCATCTCTAAAGGATTTTCTCAGAGACTTATTACCTGTATTTAGATCCTATTTCCTGATGGCTCTAGCTTATGACTGCACCTGTTAGTAGTACCCTCAGAACAATTGCACCCACCAGTTCAAATGTGTATGTCTTGAGAATAAGCACATTATGATACAATATTACTGGCCTTTCCATTATTGCTTTTCTATGGGACCACAGATTCCTGTTGTCACTCGATAGTAGTTTTTATTGGGGTGTGTTTTTTGTGAACATTATCACAGAATTGACTGCAAGTGCCTTATGTTTATACTAGTGGGATTAAATCTGGCACCTTATTGGTTAAAAAGAGGATGGCGGTGTTCCTTGTGAGATCCTGGGCTGCTGTTCTCAGGAGAGATGTGGCCAGGCACTGTACTTAGCTTTATCTAAAACCATTTTTTTTAAAAAAAGCCATTACACCAAATAATTGTGACTGATGGAAAAAGATGTGCTTTCTCTTTTTGTTTTGAAAACATAATAGAAGGAAATACCATACTGAAACTAGTGTTAATGTGCTGTTAAAGCTGAGAAAATGAGTACAGTGGCACCATATGAGGAGAAGTAAGGCTGAAAATGCAATAGTCTGTTTTCTTGTGGCCTAGATGTATCTATATTTTGATCAGTTATTTGTAGGTATTTTTAAAGCCTGTATTTGCTAGTTGTCTCAAATTTAATAGAAGCTTGAATTCAATGAGTTCAGTATTGCCTCTTCCAGGATGGAAAATAATGGTGCAAACTGTTTTAGAAACCTTATTTATGTATCAGTATTTAATATAGTCACTGAGCTCATGATAGGAGTGTATCATAAAAATAGTGCCTTCATGTTGTTCTTGCTTACCACTTTTTAATTAATTAATGGATTTTGGAATGAATACCATGAAGAGAGGGAAGTAGTGTCAGCTATTCCTCATCCCTCAATATAGATATAAACTATCTTCCCACAAGTATTGAAGATGAAAAATGCTTTCCCTCAACTCACATGTGGAAACAGCCTTCTGAGTTGTCTCTGGCCTTTTTCTGTCTTTGTTAATTATAGTAACTGAAATACTGGATAACTCAAAATTATCTGATAAGGTACAGCTTAATCCACATCCTCATTCTTGCATTTTATTTTCTGGTCTTTTCTTCATTGTATCTACAAATTTACATATAACTTTGAGTTTATAATAATTGCAGTTTAACTCTTAATATTTTTCTTTGACCTTTTACTAACCTTGGTCTGATTTCTAAAGTTCTTTTTGATCCCATTTTCTGAAAAGTCTTATTAGAGCGTAATCCTGCTGAGCATGTTGTGGGGCAGATGGTGCACTAGTTGGCCATTGACACAGAACCTGATCTCCCTGTTAGTTTATTAAAAGGAATAGTTTCTTCTTGGTTTTCTAAATAGGAACAAAAGAAAAAGTTTTGGTAGTGTTTGGAGTGTCATTTTAGGCATGTCTATGAAACTGAAAATTGCATGGATTTAACAAAGTGGCTGGGAAGAGAACATAGTGCTTATGGAATGTGGGGAAAATAGTGTTCCATAAATTATCAAGTGTGGAGTTTAACATGCTTTGGGAATTGTCATGATCTTAAATTGGAAGTAACATCAGAATAGGCAACAGTGGAATTGTAATGATAATTTATAGTGTTTGTTTGGCGTTTTTTAATCAGATTTACATCTTGGCTGCTTTGCTGTCTCAATACAATATTCCATTTTCTTGCTTAAACATTGTTCATTGTCCCAATGAAAACTTTTTATTGAGACTATTACTGATGTCTCTTTGACTGTCTCTCAGAGTATTTTTTCTTAATTTCACATTCTATTTTTGCCCTTATAGACCCGTTATTTTAGTCTAATTTCCTAATAAATGTAGTTCTATACTTGGGAAACCACTTTTCATTCATCAAAAATGTGTCATCCATTACATCCAGAGCTTCTTCCCACTTCCATCTGCATTAGAGAAGGTTCTGTAGATTGGTGTGGGAGATGCTGGAGGCTAAATGTATATAGCATTGATGAACCTAGGAAAAATATAACAATGGAGGTCCCCTTAATGCTATTCCAGAAGCCCAATGCAGGCTACACAAAAGGAGTGTGGATCTCTACAGTTTTTTAGCACTGTTTTGTTATTGCTGAAATGAAGGCTTGTTACGAAGTCTGCTGGTTTTTTTTTGGTTTTAGTGCACGAAACTTGTTTCATTTTTTTCAAAAAGTGTTGTATTGATGTCTGTGTCCTTGTAATTTAGCATATTGAAACATACTCTGGAAATTTAGAACCCCTCAAATTGCTGAAAGGACTGCAGGTATCAGACTTCAACATTCCATACCATACTATTAAGCATAAAGTGGCTACACAGATGAAACTATCACAAAACTTTCAGATTATCAAAAGGTTTTAATATAGAATGACTTTTTCATTATCAATTTCCTTCCTTGGCAAATTGTGTAGTAGAAATTTAACAACATACTAAATTATTAATAACATTTCTATCAAAAAATGCAAGGTCATCAATTTTAGCATATTTTTAAGAATTTAATTTCAGAAGATTTATGTAACAAAAAAATGAGGGGGTCGCTAGTCTATCCTTTTGCTGTTGCACTTGAGTGATCCTTATTTTGTACAATGAGATGATCCACATGAAGAGGGCGAGTAAGATTCAGCATTTCATCTTACTATTTATTATGGCATTGGTTTGCATTCATATTATATATTAGACAAAAGAATATTTGCCAAGTAATGGTCTCTTTACTCCATGCTTCGAAGAAAGAAGATAAATATCCTCACATAGCAGTCCAGCTTCAAAGGCTTTCTTTCAAAACGTTTGTCATCATGTAAATCACAGATACAAAAGTAGAATGTTTTGATTTCATGGTGTTTTGACCATTTTAATTCTTTTATTGTGCTGCACGTGCCAGTGGGAGTACCAATAACAGATGACTGTGACAAATGCAGTTAACACAAGATCCATATTAATGTTGTCAAATCCCCTTGATATATTTAAACAGATTTTAATTATTTTGAATGTCAAAAGACCCAAAATATATAGCTTAATAGTTCTTCAAGAAAGCTTTACTTAATATGTGAATGTAAAATCTCTCATAAAAATGAAACTTTTATATTGGCCTTAGTCATTGACATAGGGTATTCATCAAGTCAGCAATTTGTGTGGCAAAGTGCCATTTGAATAGTGTATTGTTAGAATACTTATGGTCCACTTGACAAGGGCTCTTGCTGTAAATAGTGCAATTTGACTCCAGCTGTTAAAGAGTGGCTTTGACAGCAGCCAAATAGAATGGAGATGCTTTACTGCACCGCAGAAAAATCAATACTGGGTTCTTGTTCATAGTAACCTGTTTTTTCTTTACTTTTTTTTTTTTTTGCAGATTTATACAAGACTATCTAGAGTTCATTTGTGAAAGTTTAAATATTGTATTGAAAGTGAGGCTGTTTTATTTTTCGTTTAATGTTGGTGATGAATGATGCTTGTGTTTGGTTAAAAAGAAGACAGTACTTTGTGGATGTACATAAACAATGTGATAATGCAGCATTATTTCAACTCTCAGTTTATAAGGATGGATATTAGGATGTAGGTGCATAAGTTATGTAACTAATGACAAAAAAAATGGTCTTTCCTTCCTCT
Source organism: Acanthisitta chloris (assembly GCF_000695815.1). NCBI lineage: Eukaryota > Metazoa > Chordata > Aves > Passeriformes > Acanthisittidae > Acanthisitta > Acanthisitta chloris. The sequence continues at coordinate 36,614 of NW_008662665.1, forward strand.
TTGTGTTTGGTTGGGTTTGTTTCCCTTTTTGTAGTGCCACTGTAGTATCCCTGTCAATTTTCTAAGCATAAGGGGTTTTTAAAAGCAGATTTCTTTGTTGTTTGCCCTGTAACAACCCCCACAGATGTTGACAATCTGTAGTGCCATTGTAGATTTTCCTGAAGCATAGTCTTGCTAGTGCTGAACAGTTTTCCAGCAGTATTCAGTGACACAAGGTTGCTATGATACCTGGCCAGTAGCAATAGGTATTGAATCACTGCTCTTAATTACGATAGGCTCCACGCTAGACTGTGCTCATGGTGTTTATATGGAACTAGTTCTCATTATACCTTTAAGTCATAGCTATGTTTGAAAATTGGAGCTGTGTGAAAAACTGATTTTAAAAAAATTGAAATGCTTCAATGCACCATACGAAGATTTCATTGATGCACATAAAATGCTGGATATGTCTGGGAATTGTTTTTCTGATGTTCTAGAAATCTTTCATGTTTGAAAGTTTCCTAGCTTTTCAGCTTCACTAATTTGGATATATTTATGTGTTTAACATGCATTAATATTTCTAGTGATTTCAATAGTGTAATTAGAATCATCTGGGCAAAAATGGTGGAGGAAGAGCAGCTTCTCAAATTGGTGCAATAGTTGCTAAACCTTGACCTCTTGACTTATGCTATTGAAGATCTAGGCCAGAAAAGGCAAATTTGTACTGTGTATGTAAGAAAAATAAGGCAAGGATAGGTGTGAGTAATGTATTTATTTACATGTGAACTTTTGCAGCAATGTTAGGTATATGTATTGCTTGAAAAATTAACTCGGCAATTTGTTAAAATACCCAGTATTAATAGTCCTAAAGGACTTACAATTCATACATATTCTCCTGTAAACAAAAATATGTAAAGGCAAGAATGTCCAGGAACTAGAAATAATAAAAGAAATATCTACATTGTTGCTGCCCGGAATAAGTAAAAGACTAATGAAGACTGCAGGACAATAGCAGTTATTTGTTTTAGTATAGCAAAGGAAGCAATTGGAAAATAAAATTGTTATTGGAAGCCTGGAAAATCACTACTAGTTAAATTTTACTGATGGAAAAATTGATAGAAAAATGGAAATAAGATACCAAATACCAAATACTTATAAAACAGAAAATCAGGAGTGGTACCATAAACATTGGTGTCGTATACATGGATTCCTTTAATTTCTTTCCTTTTATAATATTTGGACTATTATTATGGGGAATTATAGATCTTGATCATTTGTATGAAGTGGATTGTTAAGAACAAAGCAAAACAAAGTAGTAGAGTATTTCTACTTAAAGTTGGTAACCTTATGTTGTTGCTGCAAGGGCCTTTCTTTTTTTCTTTTTTTTTTCTGGGTCTGGTGTCAGTAACTATATTTAGAAGTGTATTAAATGAATGTAATAAGGAAAATGAGGAAGAAACAAAAGTTTTCGTGTCTATCTAGATTTATTTTTTTATTTTCCTCTCTAATTCAGTTGCAAATCATTTCCATACTACATTTCCTGTGAAATTTCACAATTAAGTATTTTATCAAGGGATCAAGGTAGCAACATAGTTACAGTGAAGTAATAACTTCAGAATTATGAGATGAAATTTGTACCAGTTAAAAGGCATCATGATCCTGAGAGATACTGATAGCTTTGACCACATGCCATCTTTGATGAAAGTTACTGTAGGTTTTGAATTGGTCCACCAAGTCAAATGTTTGTTGATTTGTTTTCTCCATTGATTGCATCAAAGAAAAATGAAAGCAAAGAGTTGTCATTGTGATATTGTAGCACATTTTAATCTCGCAGACGTGGATAGCAATTAACACAGGCTGACAGAAATCTGCTAATAAGCCTTAACTATTTATATCAGTGCTTCTGACTCTTTCTACATACTTCTACAAACCTTTCTGTTATTGTACTGAAGGTGACTGACTTAAAGTTTTTGTTTACCCTGCTAGACAACTGCCTAATTGGACTGTGTGATAAAGCTCAAGAAGGTGCTGTGGTGTCCTCCTAGAAATAACCTAAAGTCTATATCAATAGTCCTTGTGAAGTATTTCATGCTGAAGGATTGAAGCTAACCTAGCTGTTGCTGCCTCCTTCTTCTTTGGGTTCTCCCATACCTCCACTGCCATGATGCAATTCCTTTCCATGTCCCTTGGAAAGCAGCAGAATTTGCATTTTGTGTTCTTAGGGGCATATCTTTATACTTGGAAACATACATACAGTTTCTATCTTATGGAAGTGCTGTTCATGTTACCTTATTCTTCACTTAGGACTGTTTCTTTTAGGTCTGGGTGTGGAGTTTGGCACAGCTTGAGTTTTGCTATCTTAGATTTTATCTTCAGTACTTTCTAGTCCATAAGGTGTGGTGATGTCTTCTGCGGATTAGCCTAATTGATTTCCCTTTTAAGTACTCTATCTAATTCTAAAATAAATTACATCATCTTTGTTATGCCCTTAATATTTTTATGTTGTCCAATGGTGTTCTTGAAAATTCTTCACCATTCATGACAGGTGGTTGGTGGAATCATTATACCTATGATAGTTTTCTATTCTAAACATGAAGTTCCTTGCCTCTTGTAGTTTAATTAGTATTACTCTAGTGAAGAAAAGTATTAACAGGGATTAAGAGTGAATTCAGTGTGAGAATTTCCTAGGCTCACACACTTAGTAAAAAACTAAACAAACAAAAAACCCCAAACCAAAACAAAAAAAAATCCAAAACAAAACAAACAAAAACCCCAAACCAAAACAAAAAATCAAACAAAACCAATCAAAACCCCCAAACAATACCAAACAAAAACCAAATCAAATAAATGCAGTGACTTTTTCAGAAGCACATCAGCATCTTAAATGCAATTTTAGAAATAAGACTTGCAGCAGACAAACTTTCCTCTGCAATAGAAAGACTTGCTATCTGCTGGGTTCCTGCTGCTAAGTAATTAAATCTCTTGTCTCAGTTAAATAGACAAAATAAAACACTGGGCTAAACTATAGTTCAGTTTCAGACAAATCAAGCAACAACAGTGGTTACATGTCCATTCTCTTGACATATTTTTTTGTAGGTTAGTACTTAAACCTATATTTGTTGTAGTGGTCAGATTTGTTCTTGCAATAGTTATGGGAAAGAACAAATCATCCCAGCAGACATCTGAAAATGTTTGTTTGCAAATATTGTCCTCTTAGAAGACTATGCAGTAAGATTGAACAGCTCACAAGGAAAGAATCTATGCATACAGAAATTTAGCTGCTGTCCTGACACATCCCAGAGTGCTACAGGATCTGAAAAAAGTCCAGCTTGCCCATTCCTGAGTTTTCAAGAATGGCACTTTCTAGGATAGAAAGGACTTTAATATTTAAGAATTTAATCTCACAAATTTTTTTATCCTATTACGGAAAGTCACTTGCTTATAGTTTGATCTGGAACTTTTATGTAGATAAATTTCTGGGTGGGACTCTTATAATCCAACATGGGAAATGCACTATCAGAACAGCCTGGGGCAAATATGTTATTTCAGTTAGAGTCAGCAGTCAGCCATGGATTGGTAAGTTAATTTTTATATACATCAATCCTTCTTAGGAGAAAGCAATATTCTCATGCTTTTACCCTCCTCCTAAGGTCATGTTGGCAGTATCTCTGCATTCAGCATTATTCTCACAGATATTTGGATGTTCATTCATCCAGTAAATTGTTCAGTGTAATAATTCCTAGATCCTGAGTCAGTAGTCTGTGTTTTGTGGATTGCTGTAGCATTGTTTGTTCAGTTGATGATCAAGAAAACTTTGGAGATGTTCCATCTTATGGCTTTGCTTAAGTGCTGAGTAAGGATAAACATGTTTTGGCTACCACCCATCACTAAGCTCTAAATATTTCTAAAGATATGGTTAGGAAATTTGCTTCTACATTCAAAATAAGTTAATATGTTAGATGTAGGCAGAGTATTTGACTACTAAATGATAAATAAGACTTTTCAAACCACCTTATTCTTTCATTCCATCTAAACTTTTCATGGTGCAGAGGCTGTCCATGTCAGAAATGGATCTTAGTTTGAGATTAGTGGATCTCCAATTTGCTTTTGCAAAAATTGTAATACTTTGTCAAAAATGCTGTGTTTAGAAGTGCCTTTCTCATAGCATGCCCAGGCAGGAAGTGATATGAATTCCAGAGCAAAGCAAAAGTTGTCGGTATAAAGTAGTCTGTATATCACATATATATTTCTTCAAACATTTTCCCGAAAAAAACCAAAATGTAGACTTGTTTCCTAGTGTTGAAAACTTATGTGAAGAGTATTCTGTATATAAGCTTTACTTGCTTGTTATTCTTTGATATATTTTTGTGATTTGTCTCCAGGATCGCTTTTATATGTACACTTTAATTAATGAAAACGTTCAGTATTTCTGATGAAGAGACAGCATTAACTAAAAAACAAAATGTGTGAAACATTTAATTTTCATACAGGGCCTCTACATTGAGCAATAGATATGTTAGCAGTTCTTCTGAACAATTATAATTTTTGGGCCCAATAGATTCATCTGGACAACAGTGTGCCTGACTGTGGTCTTCCAGAAATAATAGAGGGTTTACTCAGTTGCTCAGTCTATTCATCACACAGCTTGAGCTTGAAAACTCCTTGGCGTAGTTACTTACATTGTGCCTCAGACTTGTCAGGAGTGATGCCACAGTTACTGTTCTAAGTGCTGCAAAGACAGTAATGCTCTCCTTTGGGATTAAAAAAAAAGGGAGGGGTAAGAGGAAGATTAGTGTTGGAAAGAAAGAGGTTGATGTTATGCTTATGTTGCAATTAAGTTGAGAGATAAACACTCATAATATGTTTTAGCCTTTTCTGTGTGGCAGGTGGATTCTTAGGAGGATCTGGGTATCCACACTAATATGACCAGAGTTATTGTAACGAATATTATAATAAAAGGCAAGTTCAAAGCAGTTTTTTCAAGCTAGTTCATATGAGAAAATTCATCATGAATTGGCACATTTGTTTGGGACTGCATTGTCCAAATGATGAAGCCTCAGGTCAAGCATGAATTGCACGTGAAAGCAAACTGGGGCACTAGTATTGACTTCAGGCTTTTTACTCTTAGTCCTTTATATGTGAGTATTGAGGGTTAAAAAGGGTAAATGAATAAGAAAGTAAGGTCTGAATGCCCCTGTCAAAGGGATCCTCAGTCTTGTGACTAAGTGAAGTGTCTGAAGGTAAGGAATATGAACGACCTTGGTATAGTGACACCATTACTTTCTATGATACTCATCCTATGCACAAGGTCAGCATTGCTTTGGAGAGAATATGCCTGACCTGCTTGTGCACTTTGGGAGGCCATGGACAATTTTAGTGAGAGAAACTCTTCACATGCTCCCTAAATTTGAAGCTTCAGGTGGTAGGCAGGTTAGGCACAGGAGTGTGATACGTCGACTGCTGATAGGAACTATATTGGGTTAGAAAGCACATGTGGTTTTTATGTGGAAAGTGTAGCTGATAATTTGCATCCTTTCTTCCTCTGCAGGTTCTTTTAGACATGGTGTACAGTCTGTTTAAGAGCTATTTCAATTATATACCTGCTGTTTGTAACTATTTTTAACTAAATGCATCTTTGCATGTATCCTGGATTGTTCATCCTTTCAGCAGAGCAGGAAGATCATGTGGTTGTGTATTTTGCAAAAAGGTTGTGTACTGAAGTAGACAGGTTTCCTGATGTGATTTACCTCAAACAGGACACCATTCACTGTTGTTGTTGAACAATAGATTGTCAGTTACAAATACATAAATATGATTGAAAGATCATATTTATCTCTAAATATTAACAGTTCTTCAAGCATCACCTAGAGAATTTGAAGTTTCTCTTATGTATTGTATGACTACAATTTTGGTGCAGTAATTTAAAAAGCAAGTGCTTTAAGGAAATGTAACATAAGGAAGTCTGGAATGAAGGTCCAAGCCTTCTCTGAATGGCCTGTGCTTGCCAACTGTTTTAGTATTCTTCCACTGAATGTTCAGTTTGATCGTGTGCTGTATGCTGTGCTGTCATGGGAAAAGGCTATATTAATTTTTCTTCTTGCTTGCCTTTTAATGATTAAAGTAAATAAATTAGACTTTCTAAATTTGGAAGTGACTTAATACTAACTGGACATGTAAGTTGCATCAAGTTTTTAGTTTTATCTGTAGAAACTGCAACAAAAAAAATACAATTTCCTAGTAAGATAAAGAGGGTGGTGTGTTCATGGTGTAGGTTTAAGACATGCTGTTTGAAATCTGAGATTTTTGTGGAACTTGCTAACAATATTTTATGCTCATAAACGAGTTTGAAGCCCCAAACACAATTTCATTTATCTTTATATTCTAAGCTTTATGGAGTCTGCAAAAGTGTCCATCTGTTCAGCTGAGATTGCTTCAAATAGTGAGTGGTCAGAGAGACTTAGCTGATAAAGGTCAAAGGAGCCTCTTGACCCTGTGATACTTGCCAAAGCAATTGGAGCGTAGGGACTGATATACAGTTAGATACAGCTTGCTAACGCCATCTCCACTTTAATTGGTAATGATAGCAAGAATACACAGCAAAGTCGTTGCTGAAAGAAAACAAAAAGTATCCAATATAGTAATTTATTACCAGGCAGTGGGTTTCACACACTAGGTTGTTTTACCCCTGCAGTGGTCAGAGAAAGCAAAAAGGTACTCTAACACTTAACTGAAAATGGATGCCCTGCTGCTATCAGAGATGCATGGTGGTCAAACGATTGCCTGTGCCATTAGCTTGGTAATGTTTTCTCTATTGTAAACTCAGCTCCCCATGTTCTTCCTGTGCATCAGCTGCAGATTGAAGGCTTTCTCGTTTGTCTTCTATTTGTGCTGCCAATCATCAAGCTGCTGTCCACCAAGCACATTTCAAGGAGGCAATTTTTTTTACTACTATCGACTACCATCTCTAGCAACCGAGGGCTCAGAGGATTTAGAAATAAATTTAATGCTTTAATTTACACTGTGCCAGCACTTTTGTGCATTGTTTATGTATTTGTTTACTGAGACAATTACAAGTTTCCTGTTTTGCAAAACTATGCATGAGATAACACCTGCAAATACGTCCCCAAAACAAAATTCTTTCTCTTATGTATATGTAATGCTATTGTTTTCTTTATAAAGGTTGGAGAGAAAAAATGTCTGTGCAGGTAAAGACATTTTTAAAGCTATTCTGTAGCTAAAACCAAAACAAACAAAAAAAACCCCACCACAAATGCAAACCTAAACCAGACTAGAGCAAAGGGCTATTGCTTCCCACCATCAAGCATAAAACATCATGGGTAGTAGAACAGAGCTATACATTAGCAATACAAGTTAATGATTAAGACCCCTAGATGTGGTAACCATGCTTCAGTTGAAACAGTTCTTCAAACTCCACAAAGTTCAAATGTAAGAGGCAGGGTACCTAAATAACTTTTACAAGCAGATGTATGACATGATTATTTTTGTGAACCCAGAACCAGACCAAGGATGAGATGCACTTCTGAGAACTTACGAGCTCTGAACTTCTATTGATAACCCAGTGACTGGCCTGATCAAGAGACAGAAAATTCTTAAGCCTCAATAAATTTTGGTTGACAAATTCTCCTCTTTGATTTCTGTAACTGAGGTTCTCCACAATTTAGTTTTAAAAATCTAATCATCTTATTGTCAATGACTTGTCACAGAGGTAATGAAGAGTGATTCAAACATTATAGACTTTAAAGTTTCTGTTGTCTTTGTAGTGTAATAAAAAGTCAGATTACAGTGAAGGCAGCTGACAAAACAAAGTGTTAATTTCATTGAAATCAGCATATTGATGCTGTATTATTAAACTTCTTTGTGATATTTCAGAAATTATCATATTGAGGAACTTCCTAAAGACTATGAGATGCAGTGGGTTTAATGATTCCATATTGGGTTTTGCTTAAAAGTTCTTGTTGGAAAGGATGAAGTATATGTGCTTTGTCCACAGGATGTCTTTATTGAGCAAACAGTAGGGAGGTGGTATTTTAATGATAAAATTAGCATATTTGTTTATAGTAAGTATACTTCATAATGGAATAATTGCCCTTTAAAAAAGTAAGTCTTGCTTATCTGGTTAAGTTTTCTCATGTACTTAAGTGGGCTGTTGTATTGGATTGGTATTAAAAGCTGATAGACTAATCTTCCCTAAAAAAATCCAACAAATGAGAAATAGAAAATCTCCCACCCCAAAAAGTCCAACAGTGTAGATTCTATTTATGAAAGAACCTTCCAGTCTTTCTTTAGCAATACTTCAGTTAAGCTCTGCACATTCTTACCAACTTCCCCCACCAGTCTAACTAAAATTTCACCTTAAAATAAGTTCATCAGTTTCTGTCTAATATCTTCTTGAGCCTTTGCAGGTGGCCAGTAGTGGATAAAGGAGGAGATTTAACTCGTTTCATGTCAATAGATCAAAATACACTCTCTCAGAAGAGAAAGCTCAAAGGAACAGGATTAAACCCCTTGAATATTATGCAATTAAGAACTTATTAGAATCAACAGGATAGCTTATATTTATGCTTTAGACAGCATGATTCATTCTGCAGGCACTTGGAACTATGGGACCAATTTTCTAGCACTTTTATCCTGTTATATTTGGGAAAGTAAGAGTGCAATGTATAAAGAAGGCCAGAAGATGGGAAGAAAATGTCTTTTATACATCAGGACTTGTTTTATGTACATATGGATACTACCTATGCTGTGAGAACTAAGCAACATTTTTTCAGTGGTATGAAAGCCATGTCTAAGTATATTTTGAGTCTGGTTTGTCTTCTAAAAAACTACCATGTGATTTTACCACTTTATTTCATGTAAAATGAATGTCAAGATCATTCTTGTCAAATCTGTTTTTAGTACAAATCCACAATAGAATGCATTTGGTAAAGAAAGCTAGTGTGTGGAGAAAGTATATATGTGTGTGTATATATATGTACACACATATACACACACACATATGAGGAGCTGAAACAGTATGGAATTCCCTGCCAGCTAATGGAAGTGTGTGTTTTAAGTGGAATAGCATTCCCAGACCAAGTTGGATCCCAGTGGAAAAAGTCTTTAGAGATGAGAAGGCAGCTAAGTAAAATAGACTTCAATTGTACTTCCCATGAAATTTTTGTGCAATATGTCTGTCTTCAACCTGTTAAAGATAATATATATTGTTGTATTTGGGGGCCACAGTAAGCATAGTCCTCTGCCACTCCTTTCACATAGACATGGGGAAGTTTTTCCTTGGGTGATAGGGTAGTTTGGTAAGGATGAGTAAAGGAAGAAAAGAGGTAGAAGAACAGTTCTGTAACTTGTGGAACAGGAATGGATTCCATGCCAGGAGAAAGTGAGTCCTCAAAGTTTGTTGCACCATCCTTGAAGGATGGGAAAGACTTTGAATGCGTACAGAGGAGGGGAAAAAGCTGGTGAAAGGGGTAAAAGAATGTTCTATGTGAAGTGGCTAAGGTCTTTGGACTTATTTAGTTTGGAGAAAAGGAGGCTGAGGGATGACTTCATTGCTCTCTACAGCTTTGTGAGGAGGGGAGGTGCTGAGATCATCTCCCTGGTATCTGGTAATAGGACATATGGGAATGATTCAAAGCTGTGTCAGGGGAGGTTCAAATTGGGCATTGTTTTACCTAGAGGGTGCTTAGGCAATGGGACAGGATTCCTAGAGAGGTTCTCAATGCCCCAAGCCTGTTAGTGTTTAATGGGCATTTGGACAATATCCTTACCAACATACTTTAACTTTTGGTCACCCCCTAGTTGGTCAGGCAGTTGGACTAGATGATCATTGTAGATCCCTTCCAACTGAAACAGTCTAGTCTGTTCTAGACCTTTTCTGGTCCTGGCTCAAACATCTTCAGTGGCAAACTAAGGAGATGTTAGGTGATAGTTGCCAGGCATAGAATATAGCTTGATATTTTAAAGCCTCCATGAATCCTGTTCTTTAATGGATGTAGAAAGCTTGTTCTGCTGTGGGTCAGTGATGCACAAGAAGTTCATGGGTCTCAGGATATAACTTTAGTCTGTAGGCTGACTTCTTGCTTTTTTTTAAAGCTTGCAGTAGGTTATCGATGTCAAAATTTTAAACTAGAAATGGTTGAACTAGAAAAGGCACAATACAGAATGTAAATATCCGTTAATCTGCCTTTCAATACCTATTATTAAATGCTATTCCCAGCTCTCTAGTTCACAGTTAGTTTTATGGGTTTCCCTCCATTTTCTGTCATCTTCTGTTACAGAGAATAACTTGTCCATATTTCCTAAATAGTGTTTTATGTCTAAAGCTTTAGATGTCCACCTTCTTTCACTGGAATGAAATGCCTATGGCAGAGAGCTAACATAAGTTGGTAGATGCTTTTAGGATCAATGTCAATAAGCTTTCATATTGACAATAAACATTTCTTGTGACTTCACATGCAGTAGCATCACCAGATGTCTCAACAGATTGACATTGTCACAGTATTTTCCTTTGTTTGGACGGTAATTTTCCTAAATGTTTCTAAATGTTAATCAACCAAATATAAGTATATAGAAAGGGAAAATGATAGGCCAAATAAAAATAGCTTCTATTAATGTTAAAGCTAGCCTGTGAATTCCAGTGTTTGCATTCCATGGGGGTTCTCCCTATGCATTAGGAAACAGCATAATTAAAGATTAAAATAATCCTAGTGCTTAACTACAATGTATTATTTTTTGGAAAAGGAAAAAGGAAAGGGATAAAAAGAAAACCTGAACAAGCAGTTATAATCTCTTACTTATGACTCCCTATGGAGATCTTTAAATAAGATTATGTATTTAGAGTGCATCCTCATCTGGTGGGAGCATCATTCTCTAAATAACAAAAAAGCCAAATTATATTACTACCCAAAAGAGGTTAGAGTCAATTCTTTCCTTGTGTTATTCATACTAAAATATTAAGAGTTTAAATATAGCTAATCCTATAAAATCATAGTTTGCAATGTAAAAGGAGTTAGGTGGTCGTGAGAAAGATGAGGTAATCAACATTGCATTCCAGTTAAAGCCAGTTGCTGCCCTGTTTGCTAACACTTGGTGGTTTCTTTTAAGACCTGATTATTTTCAACAGAAAGCTCTTTGCATGAGTGGAATATTTAAAATTATCAGAAGAAAAATAAAAGTAACATAATGATCTAGAAAAGTCTATATCACTTGTGATATGGAAGCTGGCATGATTGTTTGCAAAAGTATTACTGAGCTGCTAAGTTGCTTCTTGATGTTCTCTTTCTGCTTGTACATGCTTGTACAGATGAAATATTCTCAGCACTGTGCTCAGCCTATAAGCTTGTGCAGGACAATAAAAACATACAAGTCATAAATGCTTAAAGAAAAGGGCCAAAGTGTCAACAAGGAGTTTATACTCCCTCACTTCTGGTGTTTCCTTGAAGGTAAAAGGTGCTGCTTTAGTAGATTAGCAGGATTATGATGCATGATATTGTGTCACAATCTTATAACTTTGCCATTGGATGATTCTTCCAGTACCTATATGGACTTTCTTGTTGTAGTTTGCAGCAGTAATCACGTGTGTATTTGTACCAGCACAATCATCCTGTTAGTGTGTGGGACTAAAATGATGATCTACAAATCCATTACTATGAATATTCTTTAAAGTTGGGGAAGAAGTATGGAGAATTTTAGAAAGATCCAGGTTGGAAAGAAGGTGGCACATTGTAGTAGCTCTGTAGCCATTTTCTTTCAATTATTTTCAGCTATGGTAGGTAATTTTGTAACTGGAGATTTATTTGCAGAAGTTTCTTATTGTTGCTGATAAAATACATATGACAACTCAGAATAAAGTAATTTTTAGATAGCTTTGCATGTTTTGAAATGACTAAGGCATAGTCTTTATCCCATACATACATCAAATTCCAACAAGGCATACAGACATTCGGGGTTTGCAAGAATTTTGCAACGTCATAGGATTTGCTTCTCTAGCTTTATTTTGAAAAAAAGAGAAGCTGTATGCTTTAAAACTTTCTGAATAGCCTTTGAGCTTGAAATAGGACATAGCAGAAGAAACACCAGCCTGGAGTTTTTACAAAGATATATGGAATTTACAGCATGGCTGTGTCATATATTAAGGAGCCTGTATTATAGTATTTACATACATATGTCTCTATATCTGAAGCTATTTAGAAGAAAATCTCTTTTCCTTATTAAGAAGTGAATAAGTATGGTTGAGTTGAACATGAGTTGATAGACTTCATCTCTTCCATAGGCAATTCTATGTTCATATCTTGACAATTACTAAGGATTGTGGAATTGTGTTTGGACATTTCATATTTCTCTTTCAGGTAACTGATACCAGCTGCATCCAACAGCCCTTTACTATTTTACCAGTTAAGACTAAATGGAACAACGCAAACTTTCATATTCTCTTATTTGATCTGGAAAAACTTGAGGAACTTCTGCTGTCATCACAACTCAATGGATTAAAATCATTGAATTCATTCCACAACCTATACAATCTAGAAAGAGCCAAAAGTACTACTGAGAAAAGGGCACTGACGTTAAAAAGAAACAAAACTGCTGGCTCCTTGCCTCCAGTGGATGGGCAGGTAGATACTGCTTTTTCAAACCAGGTCTGCAAGGATAATAATGCAGCTAAGCCTGTGGAAGAAAGTGGTGGCATGAAAAGGCAGAAAAAAATGAAGAGTTCAAGAAAGATTAGAATTCAGCCATCAGGAAACATTGATATGAATGTCATCACTGATACAGCAAAACTGCTTTTGTCATGTCTCCTACCATGGGGTGTAGATAAAGAAATAGACAATCTCTGTGTTAGCCACTTGGGTATCTTGAGGCTTCAGTGTCGGGTTTCTTTTGGACTTGTGTCAGATGAAAGCCACCTATCACTAATGTTGCCAGGATGGAAATGTACTGATTGTGGTGTGCCAGGAGAACATGAAATTTTCAACTTGTTTTCAAAAAGAGTGCTTGATTTGTCAAACAAATACCTTGCTGCAACTGAAGGACAAACTGGAGAGAAGAATGAGCCTGAGAACAATGTTTATGGAACAAAGGATTTGGAAACGATACTTTTCTTATTTAGCAGAATAGCTTTAATCAACAGGATAATTAACATACCTTCAGCAGTTACAGATGAAATTGAAAGGTAAGATCTTTTTCATAATGAATCTTCTCTTCCTTTGTAGTGGTTAAAAAATGAAAAACATGATCAAACTTTCTTAAATATATACTTCTGCACTGGAGCTTATATTCTTTCTGTGGATATTTTTACAGGATGTTATTTGAACAAAAGGAGATCAGGATAAAATTAAGTATCTTTATATTTTTGTATTTAGCAGATGAGAACTGATGCATGATTTTTTTTCAACAGAACAAGAACTTGAATTATCCAGCTTCACACCCTCTTTTTCCAGCGATTACTCTTTTCTTTGCAGTTTAAACTAAGTAGAATAATGAGGTCTCTTTAGACACATTGCAAGATATACATTAAGCACATTTGTGCTGGTTTAGCTTCCACTCTGCATAAGGAATATCCTTTCTTTGCCATGAAACACATGGCTTTGTGGATAAATAAAACATGAGAGGCAAGAACAGTTTGTCCTACTTATGCTATCTAAAGTAAAACGCCCCCAGTAATAATGGCAGCCACTGGGAATGAATGGCTCGTTGGCCCTTATGTAGTGAGAACCATCCCAAATAGCATTTATGTTATTCAAAACAAATTTATTGACTAAATGCTTTTTCAGCATTAAAGGAAAAATAACATGCCCGACATTATTTGACCAAGCCAAATAGAGCATGCTAATCAGGCAATGGATATTGTCCACAGATTTTTTTTGTTGTTCAGCAAACATAGGTTGGTCTTTATTTAGTATTTTAGGGACAATTAACTTCAGTGTTGGTGATGCTATGGCCCTGAGGCAAGAAGGGAGGACAGAAAATATTGATCTTGATGCTGCAAATATCTGTGTCTTCCATAAAGCTCTAGGCATTCAGCATATCTCAAGACACATGCACCATCCCACAGGACAGATGCATGTTTCTCAGTTACTTTTGCTGCTAATCACATTGCCTATTGGTCCATATTCAACACAAGCTCTTATATGAAAGCTTGTTTCAGGATTCCAACTTGAACATGAATTCCTTTCCGTACAAAAAAGTTTGCATTGTATGTTGCACTACACTTTTGGAAAGACATTGTTTAATTGAAGTTAGTCATCATACCACAATCAAATGTTTTCATCAGACATGCATGTCCTGGCTTTAGAACATATCTCTGGTGAAATTAGGAGAATTGAAGTTGTTGCAGGAAAGAAATGCATGGGTCCTTTCGTGGGGGGAGGGGGATGAAGAGTGAGGGTTGTTAGTGGTTTTAACTTCCCTGTGATGAAGTTAGTTTTGTGTCTGACTATTAATGACACTTGTTTTAGTATCTGAATTTATCTATACTTTCTGTATTGCCTCAAAACCAGTTAGGTAATGCAAAGCTATCTACCTCTCTCCATCTAGGGAAAAAGCTCCTTTTCTGTGAAGATCTTTCCCTCTTCCCTCCTACCCCTTCCCCAGTAATAAGCATAGTGTGAATAGGACTTGGCCTGTTTGCCATGATCTTAGGATTCAGCCTTCATTTCACCTCTTCCTCTTGCAACTGAGGTCTGAATGAACTGTTGTAATCTGTGTCCATTAATTCTTTAAATTGTTTTACATGATTTATGCTTATTTATCTTTTAGTCTGTACTCTGGCTTGGAATTAATTTTCTCACTATGATGATCTGTTATAGTAATGTGCTTTTGTCTAAGTAGAAGTTTGAGAAAAACAATCAAATGCTATTTTGTCCAATTTGCCTTCTAAAAGTACAGTATGTAGCCAAATCTCTTTGGGCAGCTGCTGTGGCCAAAACTACAGCACACTCAAGGGAAAAAAACTATGTACTGACTTCTACTTCCCCACAGAAGTAGTTAGTAGGACAACTTTCACAGCTTGCAAGGGTCCTGCTGTTTGTTGTTTCCAGCTTGACTCAGCCTCTGAAAATAATGGAACCTGCAGCACAATGTGTCAGATCATGAAAGTGGGACAGAAACAGAAAGAAGTTAGTAAGAAAAGATCTTTAAAGAATTTGTCTTCACTTGCCTTTTGAGATCCGTGTCTCCAAATTAAAGCTCTCAAGCTGAAAGCTTTCAGAGTTGTTTAGCTTTGTAAGGCCTCTTAACTTATGTTGATTGTAGTGAATTTGAAAGGTGAAATATATTATTTTTAAATGACAACCCAGTGTAGTTTTTGCAGGGTCACTCTAGTAATGTTTTTAAAATAAATAGTCTAAAATAGTACAAGGGTTTAGAGAGTTTAGTTCCTTTCTCCTCCACGCATATCCTCTGTTTTCAAGGGTTAGGTTGCTGAGTTAATAACAAAGTACTAAAGAGCAGCACACAGTAGTCTCCTAAATTGTAACCAGCTACTGAAATCCCAGTGATTGTAAGAATATTCTAAATTATTTAACATAGGATGGGAGAAAGGGAGGAGAGAAAACCTATAGAAATTCTAGTTTCCCTTGAACGTTTTTCCTATGTGTTAGCAAAAATGCAGCACAAGTCCTATGTGCAAACAAATTTTAATTCAGTTCTTCACCTAGGAATTTGTTTCCTTATTGCAGCATAAAACTTAACATTTGGTTCAAAACTAGTTATAGTTTAGTTCCTGCATGTGGATAGTACTTTTCAGTATTTGTGTACATGTGATGGTTTCAATAGTAAGTTGTAGGCAAAAGAATTTAAGTGACTTCTGAGGAGAAACTAAATACTGGTTGATAGTAACTGATAGCAGAGTATCTACCTTAAACCCCTACCTTAAGGCATAATATTTCTTTGCATGTTTGTTCAGATTTTGTTAAATAGTTTAATATTCTTTTAGCCCACAGAAATCAGAATCTGTACATGACAAATGGCGAAATGTAGAAGCAGTAACACCTTCATTCCTCAGTTTTTATGGAGACTTACCAAGTAGTAAGTATATGGAGGAGTGGCAATATTAGCTTTTAAGTGTTCTTTTTTTTTTTTACATGCTTTTTGTTGCTGAAATAGATCATTTAACTTCAGTAATGAGAGGAGAAAATATTCTTTAGCTTGGAGCAGTTCCATCTGCAAACAGAAACTGAATTACTCTGTTTGATTCAGTGAATATCACAAAAACATGTAGAAAACGTTGACTGGAATTGAGGATTTTTTTCTGTCATAGCAAAATATTTAGCTGAGGTTCCAAAGATATTTTCTAGCAATCTGAAGAACAGAAATGTAATAAGACAAACACTGTGATCTCTTCCCTCCCCCATCTCCCTCACCACCATTATGTGCCTGCCCAATAACATATACAGCCCTTCAAGCAAACTGTTGCCTTAGTAATGCAAGAGCCATCTTGGCTGTTCAATAATGCCTTTAGACTTTTGGCTTAGGGCAGAATGAAGTAACCTCGTCCCATTAATGTCCCACAGGCCATTGTTTGTCAATCTTGGCTTTGCAGTCAGTCTTGGTTTGTTTACAGTATGCAATGAACCAAAGAATGGTTAAATAAAAAGCTAAACAGAGTATGGACATTTGTCAGTATACATTACCTGATGGATATAGTGTTCCTGTTATAGACTAAGTCCTGTCTAGGCTGATAACACAAATTCTTTCAAGTCACTTACGTAGCAGAGGGTCAAGATTTAAGCCTTAATATCCCCATCTAAACCCAATTCTTAGTTACCTTTCCTTCTCTGAGTTTGATGTGCACCATAACTGTAAACTTGTGATTGACAGCAGATGTGCCCATTGGAAAAAACCAGATGGAATGTAAAAATCAAGTGACAATAGAAAATAAGTAGATGAAAGGCATGGAAATGACATAGAGATGAATGCAATGGCATAGAGATGAATAAAATGTTCATGAACATAGAAATAGTTTTACTAAGTGACCAAAAGCTTCTAAGACAATAGATATCTTAACACATTGTGCTTATCGGAATCAGGTGAAAGCATATTCTAAGAAATTACACTTTTTCAGATATTTTCAGGTATGTTGCTGAAGTGAAGAAGTAAAAATGTTAAAATATCTTTTGTGTACTTCTCTATATATTGTAATTTCATAAATCATGTATGTGTTTTTTCAGGTAAGAGTAGATACCATACCCCAGACTTTGGAAGTATTTCATTGCTGAAACTCGTTTGTTGTTGGAGTGACCAATCTGTAAAGGTAGGAAATAGCCTTTGTCAGTTGTTGCAAGGGAATCCTTAAGTAACATTGTCTGTAGTTTAATATTTGTAAACAGTGAATGGTGAAATTATTACGTAAATCATGCCATCCAGATCTATGGAAAGCAGATTATTATTATAATTTGGAGTATGATACTCATGAAACTATTTTACCTTACATGTTTAGGTGTGGCAAAGTAACTGCCCTACTATTCTTTAATCTAGGTGATCTTGTCCATAGCATGTGTTTAAGAAGTGACTTATCTGTGCTCTAACAACCACATGTAACTTATATCACAGATGCCATTTTATTCTTCAGGAAAATAAAAGGCCAGAATAAGGACAGTGTCATATACCAGTGTATTATTATAGAAGAAGCAGAAAATGCCTTCATAAAGGCCAAATAATTAATCCAGAGTCCTTACTTATTATAACACTCCTTAACAATGACCTGTAAGTCATAAGTTATGGGTTCCTCAGGTCAGATGATGCTCATGTCTATTGTTAGTGAAGAATCTGAAGTCTAGAGAGACAAGAGACAACTGTTTCTTGAGAGCTGGCAGGTTAACAGTGATGAAATAGTCTGAACAATGAAATCAAGATACCATTTTTCATTTTGGAAATATGAATTTAAAAAGTTGTGTAGCTGCTTAAGTGAGTTAATGTTCAGGAATACAAAACTCAAGCTGTTATACTATGACCACAATGGATTTTATTCCAGAAAGGGAAATCCTTGTTCCAAATTTATTTTATGATATTACTTCTGAAATTGAATGCAACTCTCTGCTGCATTTCAAGTGCAAGGAATATTTGCCAGGGCTGAGGCATGCAGGGGTACTGCAGGGATAGTCCCCTGTTTTGTTAGACAGATGGAAATGGTTTCTGCAAATGGTCACATTCAATTGATTTCAGCATTTCATCTTGAGCTTATCAGTTATTTATTATATCGCCATTTCTTCCATATTATTTCTGTATTCTTCTTCTCTTCCTTTTCTCTTACAATAAGATTTTTTTTTCCCCTTTTTTGAATCTTTTTTGTAAGAAAACTTAATACAGGAACTCAGTTTCAATAGGTGCAATTGTCATGTGAAATGCATATAATCTATTGCTGGCCTGGTCAGCTACTGCAACTCTTTAGTGAGTAGTCATATATTCATGACAGTTGTATTTGCAGCATAGTTGATTATGTGAGATCTAGGTATTTATATTTTCCAGTGTATTTAGTAACTAATCAGTGTATACAATGATAATGGTCTTGGCTACCACAGGATGTTAGTGTGCAGGACGATAAGGTGTGGAATAATTTTTTTCAGCTGAAAAGACTTTAAGACACTGAAGTTGCCAAGTACTGCAAACACCGTGCTATCAGTATTTCTCAACATGTAGTATTATTGAAGCACAACCTTGTAGTGCAATAAGCTTTCTTCACCCACTTTGTAGTGCAGATTTTGGATCGTTTGCAGCAAAACTGCTGTAAACATTTTAACATTCAGAATCATTTGTGATGTTGGCACTAGGTGTACATATTCAGTCATTGATGATTTATAGAAAATTACAGTTTATGTTGACAATAAGGTGGCTTTGTTAAAACCTTATATAAATGGAGATTTATGGCCAAGTTATTAATCCTGAGCAGCCCTCATGGACATTTACCAAAAACATCACTAGTTACCCTGTTTTTAAAAACTCCTTTTATTGTGATCTTCAGTGAACGATACTAACTCACAGACATGACCCAAAGGAGTTGCCATTTATTGATTTGTCATCTCCTTACAATACTGTAACAGTTCCTGTGCAAACAAGGAAACTAAAAAACTTGCTGCAAGTGTTTGATCAGGGGTCTACTGACTTGAAGGGTTGAGGGAGGTTGAGTGCCATCCCAGTGTTGAAGTATTCCTTTTCTGTACAAGGAAACTTGTATCCTCTGTGATCAGCTGTATGCTTATCATGACCTCCCATTAGGAAAACTGTTGATAATATATGTAGATCTCTGGCATAATCATCTGCATGAGGAATGTAGCTGCATTAACCTTGCTTTTTCTCCAGGGGAAAAATACAAACTTTGTTAAGGGACTGTTGAAATTTTAGGAGGAATGAATCATCCCAGGACTTTCTCATCTCTTTCTATTTATTCCTGCAGTGCATATGTTTGATTTTTGTTTTCTTTCACTGCAGTTACTTCATTTCCATTAGTAGCTAAAGTTAGGTGGGAAGGACTTTATTTTAAAGGAATAAGCCACATCATGTTAAGACCATTGCAGTAAGTAGGACTGATAAGGTAGTACCAATGCCCAAGTTTGCAGTAATTTGTCTAACAAGGTCTGAGTGCATTTGTTTTTACAGCCTTTGACTCTACCTGAAGCCAATATGCTTCAGTCTAAGTATCTAGACAACTGCCCTGATAATTACTATGCAGAAGCAGGGAAAAGCAGATTGGATAAATCAAGCTGATATTTTGATCTATATTTTTTTGCTCCCCAATGTGACTGTGTTATGGAGTCATCTTGGAGACAGTTTCTGCAAGGCTCAACCCTGTAGAGGTTATGGCCTGAGCAGTAACCAGGAGTGATGTCTATTGACTTCTCTCCTTAAACCCACTCATTATAAAGAGAATAATAATCTTTGGAAGTAATTGGTAAAGTGTAGAAAAGAAAGCCAGTATAACTTAGTATAGGTTTAACATTTCAGCTTGACCCAACTTTTGTTCACTTGTCTTTTTGAATTATTCTCTAGTATTGCTGCTGTAGAGTCAAACAATTACCTTTCATGCCTTAATACCAGTATTTATAGATGGATATATGCTATTTATACTTGCTCAGTCAAAGAAGCTGCATAATTTCTGTCACTTTTAGCAATCCCAAATAAAAAGCAGATAGTATTTACAACAGCATTTACAGTTATGGGGCAAAAAATGAACACACATATTAGTAGCCAATAAGGTGGCTAATGTGTATCCAGAAGGGCACTAAAGATAAAGTGGAAATGATCAGAGAAAATGAAAGGTGCCCATGTAGATTTGTTCCATTAGAAACAGGCAAAACTTCTGAAGATTCTTAAACTTGGTGATAATGATAGATGAGGTATTTGAATTATTGGGGAATATGCAGTGAGAGGACAAAACTAAACATGTGAGATCACACCAAGCACTGTTTAAATGCAGATTCAACAAAGCAATAGACAAGTAGCAAGCAGAGACACATACAGGTGCCTCTAGAGTATCATGTCGTGCCATTTGTTAGTTTTTTGTTTTGTTGAAAAATCTTAGAGGAAATTGTTACAAATGCTGCCTAACTGACCTACACGGCGATGATACAGGTAATGTGTATCTGATCCAGATTAGTGATAGGGTCTTAGCAGATTTCTTTTTTGTTCCTCTGTCAGAATTTATTTGTCAACAATTTCCCCAGGACAATGAAAACATGTCTGTGGTTCCTTCTCTTTCTTAATTATTGTAGATATATTGTAAGAGTGTGCTGTAAAGTCAGGATCTGTAATTCCCAAAGCTCAGGGTTGTATAGATGTGAAGAATTGAAAACTGCCTTTGGTTTTCCCTTTAAAATAAAGTTCTATTATAACAAGATGAAGGTTTGTGCTATGTTGAATCACACAGGGCTGGGTTCACTTGCAGTGAACTTTTACACTGTGGACCTGACTATGGTATACTTGGTTACAATAAAGGCTTTTGTCACAAAGGAGACCCACAGCCTTTGTTCCACTTAATGATTTGAATTTACAAGGGCAGCTTGAGATGCGATTGAGGACATGTGCTTGATTAGTGAGACGAAACCATCTCTCTTCCAGGCAGTTTTAGGGATCCTGTATATCAACTTAACTTTATGTTAAATTTAAATACTTTTGCTAGGTTTTTAATAATAAAAATTTCATATAAAATTTAAATGTTTATAATATAAAAATATTTGGCTTAACTTTTCATATTCAATTTAAATTAATAGTTGGGTTGAGATGGAATACACTCTCCTGGACAATTTAGATTCACTCTTCTTTTCAGGCAATGTCTTGTACCTGAGAATGAATCCCTTCCCAAGGGAGAAAATTGTATTCCTTTTCTGAAGGAACTACCAAATGAAGAGCAGGTGTGCATGCTGCCATTCTGCACCTTGCTGAAATTTAGACTAAGGATTGCAAAACTTTGTGTCTACTGTCTAAGGTCTTCATGTGCTTTATAAACATCTTACATCTTTATATGGTCTTAGTTCTCCTGGGACTTCTCTGCTAAAGTAAAGAGAAGGAAAGTAATAACTGTTGTATAGTCTCCACACTGCATTGTCCTGATGTCCATATGTGGTGCATCAGCTATTGCAAATGCTGTTTATAGGCTTTTCAGTACTCCAGTAGATGTTCATTTTGGATAAGAGGAGTTTGAGGAATGGTATTTCTGGGAGTTAGACCAAAGATATGGTGCTATTATGTTTGAGCTAGAGGAATAGAGCACCACCACTGATAGAAAAACATTCTTTAAATTTATCAGAGAGAGATTAGGCACCAGAAATTCTAAGTCAAAACACAAGGTCGTTATTCAATCTATTAAGCATTTTTACACACATCAGAAAAAAAAAAAGAAGATATTTCCTATAAGCTATTATCACCATGTGTTTTACTAAGATATATTGTCATGACCCCTTGAAATCATGGAGGTAGTAGGTAACTAATTCTAGTTATTCACATTAAAGAAAATGAATGTTCGTTGGGAAACAGTCCTGTTTGACAACTTAGACCATCTCATTGCTATCCACTTAACTTTTTTTTCTCAATATGTATGTAGAAATACATGATTATCGCTCTCTGAAAGATTTATTGATAAGTGTTGACTTTCTCATGACATTCACTGGGACAGTCTTGAGATTTTGTGCTAGTTGGTTCACATTTTCAAATAGATAAATAATTGAGGTACTGATATTATCCAATAATAATTTGCATTTATGACAGATTATTGAGGCAATGCAAGCAGTGCTGCTGGCAGAAGTTCAAAGGACTATGAATCCCTTGAGAAAGATGACAATTTGCAGAGAGCCATTGGCCATAGTAGAGAATGGAAATGGTAAGTTGTGGACACTTACAAAACCTAAGGATTTGCAATACATTAAAAATCACAGAAAGTTCTGGGTTGGAAGGGACCTTAAAAATCACCTAGCTCCAACCCCCTGCCATGGGCAGGGACAACACCTGCTAGACCAGGTTGCTCAAAGCCCCATCCAACCTGGTGTTGAACACTTCCAAGGATGTGCCATCCCCAACTTTTCTGGCCAACCTGTTCCAGTGCTTCACCACCCTCACAAGAATTTCTTCTTAATATCTAACCTAAATCTACCTTCTTTCAGTTTAAAGGCAGTACCCCTTGTTCTATCACTGCATGACCTTGTAAAAAGTCCATCTCAAAAAAATTTCTTTGTCTTGTAGGTGGAAAATTTTTTGATGTTTTCTTTTTACAAAGGCAGTACCTTCTATCACTGCATGACCTTGTAAAAAGTCCATCTCAAAAAAATTTCTTTGTCTTGTAGGTGGAAAATTTTTTGATGTTTTCTTTTTACAAAAATTTCCTCTGGTATTCAAAACAAGTTGCTAATACATTATTTCTATGTAAGACAAGTCAAATGGCCCAATTTTAACCTTATTAGGTTATGAGTTTTCTCATATGGTTGTCAAGGAGTTAAAGGATTTTCAGGCTCCCTCAGCACCTCTGAGTACTAAAGAAGAAAAGGTAAAGCTTCTTTGGCTATATGACTGTTCTGGTATAGTAAATACATTTGCAAATAAAGGAAGCAGTGCTTTTGAAATAGAATCAATAAATCATATTGGAAAAAAGTTTTACAAATTTATCTTGCCAGTGACATCAGACCTTACACAGCACTAAAAATTAATTGCTTGAATTTTATAACTTCATAATGTAATATAGAATATTTTATTTTTCTTTTAGAAATAACCTCCCTGCAAAGGAGATATCAAATGCATTTTACAATTAGATAATTTCATTTTACAAGAAGCTTACACTTTGCAACTTTACAATGGTGCTAATGTTTATGGTAAAAAAGATTGAACCTGAATTTATGTTATGAAGTTATATCTTTTTTTTTTTTAGCCATTAGCTGAGTCTTAAAATTAAGTGACCTAAATTTTTAGATCCAATCTTATTAGTGAGCCTTCACTTGGGAAACTAATTTATTATCTCATTGAGTGTATGTGTCTGTCATGAAAATTTGTTACCAATATCTTTGTTCCAGCATACTCAAAATGAGCAGTGATACTTGCTTCAGGCCACAATGCAAAGTGGTGTCTCTATAATTTGGACTGTTGGAATACAAAACACTTTGAATGATTGTAATATATGAGTTTATACTTTGCTCATTTGAAGATTGCTTTGAATCATTTTATGTGGTTTGGTACGAGGTGCATTGTAACTAAAGCAATTTCCAATTTCCTGAACTTTTCCGTGTAGTGTTTTGACATAGGTTTACAGCGGAAATAGAACTGACTGGAAGTTGCAAATGCAGAAATCTACAAACTCCAGATGTGTTTAGATCTTTGGGTTTGTTTCAAGACCTTTTAAACTAGATGAAAAAAACATTTCTGTTGCATAAAGAGTACTGGAATGATTCTACAATTTTAGTAATCAATAGCTGTTTAATTCTAAATAAGTATTAAGGCTCAAACAAGTTATGAATTCAGGGGAGTTACTTCTACCATTGTGAAAGAGGGGTTTGTTTGTGTGTCTAGTAACAAATTTTTACTGTCATTTCATTCTTAACCCAATGATTTGATGATTATTCTAAAAACAACTTGAAAATGGCTTTGCTACAATGAGCACAGTATGCATTAGCATTCATACTGCCTAGGATTTTTTCCTACTTCATGGTCTGAACTACATAAATATCTCCTGTAAAGCAGAGTGGATTTTTTTTGACATATTGTTCAGAAATTTAATGTTGTCTGAAAGAGGCAGAAAACATACAGGAAGATTGGGAAGGAGGTGCTGCACTATGAGTATTTAATATTGTATTAGCTTTCTTTTTGTTCTCATTTCCACTCATGATTTAGCTCATTGCATTATTTATCACAGTATGTAAATAGCAGAAACATTCTTGTTTTGGCTTGTATGGTTTTGTAATATGCACTGTAAAATTTGAGGAGTTCAGACAGAATCGAACGAATTTTTTTGTGGTTTCTGGTATGTGAAAGAGTAAAACTATTTGTGGCATGTAATGATATGCAGGAATTATTAAAAAACACATCCAGGAGTAAGTCCACAACCAGTGTATTTGCTAGGACGAGTAATTATGTCTGGGTGTAGTCATTCATCTGATAGGTATGTCATCTGTTTTATTAAATACTCTGTATTTATGGGTTGTACAGTTGCTGTCATCTTGTGCAACTTCAAGGTAAAGGTTAAATATTGTTTCAGGTTTTAAGTCATAATTCAAGACTGAGTTCATGTCCTCTGACCTAGAATAAAAATATCTGAATCTTGGTTGCCATCATCATTGCACTGTACTGCTTTTTCCTTTAATTGAAATTAATAGATTTGATCTGGAGATGTTTAACCTTATTTAACTCAACAAATTTCCACTGAAGTCAATTGAAATTTTTCTTAAAAACACAAACTACTTTCAGGATTTGACCTTCAGTTTTTATCTTTGAAGTTTATAGGCTATTATATAGTTGAGGTTTTTTTCAGGAAGCTCCTTACTCCTTATGAAGCTACTTCATCCTTTTGTCATGGCTGGGGTGATAATATTTAGACAACAGCTTCACTTGCCAAATAATTTAAAATGCTGTATTTTTCTGTGGTTCCATAAAGACAAAATAACCCTACAAGCCACCAAACTCACATTATATTTTTCCAGAAACTATTAAAAGAACCCAACCCTACTGATGTAAAGCATGCCAGAGAAAGGGTTAACTGTGTTCTGTCCTAGTACATTCTCCTCTTCTTGCTAAAAGGAAATATAAATGCAAACAGCTGCATTTCTTTATGTTAATGTCAGAGATAATAATTTTGGACCTGTTCCAAACATATTGATAGCAATCTTATCATTGATTTCTGCTAGCTTTGCTTCAGTTCTTCAAAGAAGCTGAGCTTTTCTCTAATTTTTTTAACATCCATCCTAATTCTGAAAAAATACATTGCACTTTACCCCTCCTTTCCTTTTTCTACACACCAATAATCTCATCTTAATAGTACCATTTAACAGGTTGTCAGTGTGGTATTGTTTTCCCCTGTCATGTCAGTTAGTGATTTTAAGGTCTTAAGAATTTATTTATCCACTTCTGTTTGCATAAAACTAAGAAGAACTATGTTTGCTGCCATTCCTTATTAATTTTTCACTTGTAGTATTTGATATTCAGACATATTCCCTACCCACCCATGTGCAGAAGGTCTTTGATCAGAGGAAGTGTGATGGTAATACCATTGATCTCCTTCAATAATCCAGTGATTGGACACAAAGAAATTGGATAGTCCCTCCTGTACTTGATTTGTACCTGTATCTTCATCGCCAGGAATTCATTGCTTATCCTCAAGGCATTCTGTAGTGAGCCATCTACAGAAATTATTTCTTTTTTTTTTTTTCCATGGAAATCTCAAAATATTTCCAAGGGTCAGACTTTAGAATTAGCTTATCTCACCTCCAGGTGTGTTTTTTATGTAGGACTGTGATCTCTTTAGAGCTACTGCACTGAAGCAGTTTCCTATGTAACATCCATAGGTGCTTATTTCTTCTAATGCATAGGAAGCCAAAAATATCTTATTCAAAACATCATTATAGCAGACAAGTTCTTCTGGAACTGTGTGCCTCTAATTTTTTGTAAAGTGTGGATAACTGGATTTATTTACCTTTTAAGAAAATTGTGGAGATAATCTTAATACTTGGATATTAAATTGAGGAACTGATGTATG